>NC_142930.1:9653660-9688660 GCF_046866305.1 Octopus bimaculoides | reverse complement strand
CAACTGTTTTGAAGCAGCTGTTTGCTGATCCTTTAATTATGTTTATAAATGTATAAGAACTTTTAAATAAGTTCTCCACCAATAATGGTGTTTGCATACCGAAGGGCTTAGTAAAAATTATTAATTGTTAATTTATTAATAAATTAATAAATTGATAAACCTTTACCCTTTTAATTGTAATAATTATATGTAAATATATGTATATATATGTAAATGTATATATATATATATATATATATATATATATATATATATATATATATATATATATATAATATATATATATATATATAATATATATATATATATATATATATATATATATGTATTTTCTATTTTCATTCCTCCACTTCACTCTCTATTTCATATGTTATCTAGAATAACTATTGCTTAACCATTTTCTCACACCGTCTCCGATGAAGGGATATATAAGATATCCCAGAAACAGCTGTAAGACCTATTTATAAATGTTATGAAATCTTTCGCAGCCTTGGATTTTTGTAGAGTGGCCTTATCTAATGTTTTTCAAAAAAGGTATGCTAGTTCGCCGCCAGGGTTAACATCACTCTGGTATTTTTTATTGTCATACCATGAGTTGGCTTTATCTGTTTTTTCTGGTCCTTTCTGGTCCTTTCTGTACACACGCACGCACACACACACACACACACACACACACACACACACACACACACACACACACACACACACACACACACACACACACACACACACACACACAGACGCATGTGCATATAAGGATACACATCATAGAAAAATAGAATCTAAAAATATTTCATTAGTAATTTCCTGTAAGAATTCTTTTAAACAAAAATTATAAGAACAACAAATATAATTATGCATGATAATCTTCATGATAAAAACAAGCATAAAATCTATTATATATATATATATATATATATATATATATATATAATAAATATATATATATAATAAATATATATATATATATATATATATATATATATATATATATATATATATATATATATATATATATATATAAAGAATAATATAAATAAGGATAAAGATTAACAAGTATTTATTAAACATATCTACATATACGAAACAATATATTTTCTATCTCTGACACATAATCAAACTTTATATAACAAATAATTCCGCAAAAAGATATTTATTTTAAACAACCAGAGATATATCTAGTTCTAATAACAACCGCAGAACTCAATATTCAATTTATTCATTATAATAAATTAAATATAAATATCTTATTAAAGAAATTATATATAACTAAGAATTCAATTAAAAAAAACTTTATAAAAATATCTAAAGATTATAATATAATACATTAAATTAAAACAATGAAGTTAATAAATAATATTTAATTAACATAAATATCTTTGAAGGCGGCGAGCTGGCGAATCGTCATCACGCCGGGGGAAAATGCTTAGCGGCATTTCGTCTGACTTCACGTTCTGAGTTCAAATGCCACGGGGGTCGACTTTGCCTTTCATCCTTTCGGGCTCGATAAAATAAGAACTATTTGAATACTGGGGCCGATGTAATCGAGTTATTACTTTCCCCAAAATTTCTGGCCTTGTGCTAAAATTTGAAATCAATATCTTTAATTTTGACTAAACCAATCAGATTTCTATATTAAGATTTTTAGAACAAATAAATGTTTAGCTATTAATTAATTACAATCTTATCTACGATATTTTAATACAATCTTTTTAGTATAAATAATTTGTGTGTATGCGGGTGTGCATGTGTCCGCCACCACTACTCGATAACCAGTGTAAGTTTGTTTACGTACGTTCCCTTAATTTAGGATAGGCAAAAGGGACCGATACAATAAATACTGGGGTTGATTTATTCGACAAAACCCTTCAGGGCAATGCCCCAGCATGGCCGCATTCCAATACCTGAAACGAGTAAAAGGTAAAAATAACAGATAAGATATATGTAAAGAATTGACTAAAACTGTGAGCAGTGGACGTTAAGTACTGAGTGCGTTGTGCCATTGGAAATGTTAGAGGTTTCTATTTCCTATATCAACCATTAGTTAGACATTAGATTTAAGTCTGTATTATAATGTTATTGGGTATTTACATCCCTGAGATAACTTCATAGAACAAGCTAGAGAAACTTTACGATTTCCCTATCGAACCATCTTTAAAAGCCAAGCGAAGATGGCTTATCTATAGGCCATGTCTTTGATTTTTGACAGGTGTTTTAGCTTTTCTTTCTTTCGAAATAAATAACAGCGCTTTTGATAAATTGTCGATTTGTGGGTGAATAGACTGGCGCTCACATTACACCCATTCCCTCACCGCTATTCAAAAAAGTGGGGCGAGATATTGACATCTGTAGGCTGTGGTGTGTCTAGTTATAACCTTCTAGCAAGTGGAGACAACCAGCACCACTTTGACATTTACGATGTTTTTATCTTTTTGTATAGGACCCATTTAATGACACACACAAGCAGTATTTCTTTTCTTAAATAAACAAATACTTTTATCTCTTGAATAAAATAAAATATATTTACTTTATTTGCCATTCATGAAATGGAAAAAGAAATATCAATCTATGAACTTATTGTTTTGTTTCATAAACAGCTCGTTACTTTCCTTTTATCGCTGTCGTACTTTAACCCTTTTTCCGACGGTTACTAAAATCGCTTTTTGGCCAAGACATTAATTTTATGTTCGTTCAGTTATTATATATCATCAGAATCTAAGACATTTAACAGTATCAGCAACTGTGTTAATGGTCAATTAATTCAATGTATGTATGTGTGGATCTATGTATGTATATATGTATGTATGCATGCATGTATGTGGACGTGTGTACATATGGATATATATATATATATATATATATATATATATATATATATATATATATATATATATATATATATATATATATATATATGTATATATATATATATATATATATATATGTGTGCATATATATATATGTGTGTATATACATATATGTGTGTGTATATGTATATATATATATATATACACACACACACTTACAAGGTCATGCTGTCTCTTTCTCTCTGTGTGTATGTATGTGTTTGAGTGTGTATGTGTGTGTGTGTGTGTGTGTGTGTGTGTGCGTGCACACAGACATACCATACTGATTTTAATTCTATATTAATAAAAACAATTTTACTGGATACAGCACCACTAATCACTTTTGGGTTCTGTCACACACGCACGCACACTCACGCACACACACACACACACATACACACGTGCGCGCGTACACACACACACACATAAACACATGCTCGCGCACACTGCGTCCCAAACAGTCAATAGAGAAAATGCATAAGTTATCTCCATTTCGTGAGATAATTTATACAAAAAAACGTGTTCGCTATATTTCCGGCTGTTTCCATATATTTGCAGTTGTCGCGATATGCTATATTCAAGTCATATCACACATATAAATCTTTATATTTAAATTCCATTGACGAAGGCCGTAAGTTATCGCAACCTCCTTGGGTTTGACTATCAGAGACACTGCTTCCCAACCTTATTAGCTTTGGGTTCAGTCCCACTGCATGGCACATTACGCAAGTGTCTTCTACTTATCGAATAATGCCTTGTGAATGAATTTGGTAGACGGAAAACTGTCTGAAAGATCGTCATATGTCTTTGTGTTAATGTTTGACCCTTTTCACCGCTTGACAACCGGTGTTAATATGTTTACGTCTCCGTAACTTAGCGCTTCGGGAAAATAGATCGATGAAATAATTACCAAGCTTAAAAAAAAAAAAGTACTGGGGTCGATTCGTTCGACTGGAATTCTTCAAGGCGGTACCCCAGCTTGGCCGTAGTCTCAAGAATGACTGAAACAAGTAAAAGATAAAATATATTTGTCTTATATATTACTAAAGTAAAAATAGAGCGATACAGAAAAAACGACATAAAATATTTAAAAATTTCGGCCTAGGTATAACCATAGACAATAATTACCGAAAGGTAAATTTCCTAGATGCCACTTTTAACTTAGAAATAGGGATGTACGAACTATACCACAAAACGAACGAGTGTCTTAGATACATAAATGTAAAGTACAATCATTTCCCATTCATAACCAAAGGAATAGTTAGTAACATAGCCACCAGAATATCATGCCTATCAACCACCGAAACAATGTTCAACATACATGCATCTTACTAGGATCGGGTATAAGGAAAAAAATCAAGTTCACACCTGACAAAGCCCTAAATAATACTATCATCCACGCACCTAAGTAGAAAACAAACACAGGGAAAACAACAACAAACACATAACAATAAAAACCCCAAAACCCAAGACACAATGGAAAGATAAGAAAAAATAAACAAAACCCCAAAGAATAGCAATAATAGCCAAAGCAACGCACGAAATGCCAACAACACACAAAATAGGCTAAGGGAACCAAACACAAGATACAAAAATTCTAAGATCCTATGGTATAACTCAATTTTCGGATTGCAAATATGATCGAAGATAGGTAAACAATTCCTTGCATCGCTAGATAGGTGCTTCCCTAAAACACATAAATACCATCGTATCTTCAACAAGCACACAGCGAAAGCATCGTACGCTACTTGCAACAACATGGAGTATTACATACAGAAATATAACAATAAAAGATATATACATGCAAACAACGACCACAGACAAGGAACAAACAGATCAAAACAACACAGGGTATAGGAACAATAACAAAAATAAACACTATGGATCACAAAAACATACATAGCGACCGCGACAGTTATAATAGGATTCAAACAAAAATTCAGAAAAGAAACAGCAGAACAGGCTATAACATCAAAAACACTTCAGACTCTGCTAATCAACCGGAACATCACAAAAACAAAAAGTCACCAAATAACTACTAAAATAATAATAGTGCAAATAATTGCAGTTGTCGCAAGAAATCTACATGTCCACTCAGGAACTAATGCATGAAAAAAAAAACAAACATCATATACAAATGCACAGTCACCATACCACAACATAAATACGTATATATAGGAGACTCCGAAAACCAATTCAAGGTCCGTTATCGCAACCATATCTCCTCATCCGAAAGATAAGCCGGCTACACGCAACACCACTAACGGACCTAACTTGGAGATTAAAAGAAGGAAAAAATAAAATATGAAATAGAATGGTCAATAATCAAAAATGCACACCCATATAATACACTATCCAGCGTATGTGACTTGTGCCTTGAGGAAGCCTTGTGTATCCTGTTAAGTAACGAAAACTTGGTAAACAAGCTTGCTGAGAAAATACCAAGATGTTACCACCGCGCCAAATATGCATTTTCCAAATTCAACACAGTGAAATGATAATAATAATGAAAATTCAGTGAACGGTAGAGACGGACTATATGTAATCTGAACCTCCCCCCCCCTATTTATTAATTTTTTTTACGGAATCCCACGTTTTAGGCTATGGAGATTCCGATTCTGAAAAAAAAATTGTTTGAAAAATTTCAACCCCGCCCACCAAGCAGGCTATTTACATGCTAGAAATAACAGCCAAATCTCACAAAACTAGTGTTAGGGTTAGGTTTAGGGTTAGGGTTAGGGTTAGGGTTACGGTCAGGGTTACGGTCAGGGTTAGGGTTAGGATTAGGGTTTGAGTTAGGGTTAGGTTTACCCTGTGGATCTATATAAAAACCGGGTGGGGGGGGGGGAATCGAAATTTTGAAATTGAGATTTTTGAAAATTTTTTTTCAGAATCGGAATCTCCATAGCCTAAAACGTGGGATTCCGTAAAAAAAAAGAAAATAAGGGGGGAAAGGTTCAGATTACATATAGTCCATGTGGACCCAGTGAACTCTCTCCCTCTCCCCTTTCCCTATCCATGTGAGCGTGTGTCTGGTTGTATTTCTATATATAAGTATGCGTACCCGTCCGCGTGTTTAGTATGCATGAACGTGTGTATCAACATAGGTATATTTATACGTTGTGTGCGTATGCATGTGTATACACACACGAGCATCTGTGCGTGTGTATGTATGTACATAAATTTGTATATGTGTATGTGAGTGCACGTACATATCTGTATATGTGTGCGTGTGTGTACATGTATATATATAAGGATGTGTGTGTGTGTGTGTGTGTCCGAGCGTTAGTACGTATATGGATGTATATGTGAACCAGCATGTATGTATACGTATAGGCCGAATCTTAAAGGTCAGCTAAGGACATTCGCTTGGGTAACCAGCCATGAAGAACAAATCAAGAATACAAAGAAATCAAATGCCGATCCCTTTAAAACGGCAACCACTTTAACAGTAGTAGAATCACCATCCCACTACCACTACACTTTTAAAGCAGTTTGCTAACGGTCCTTCAGCAACAGCACACCCTGATAAACACCGTGGCTACTACTAAATTCAGGCCACGACAGCCTGAGAGGATGTTCTTGAAGCCGAGAATTTGAACCTACGGTGACAATATTTACATATCGCCTGAGGAAACACAACTAGATCTCATAATGCATGGAAGCAGTTGCATTATTAAGTACCTGCACGTCTAGAGAACTACGTTGCGTGGGAACAATTGTCATTGAAAAATGAATGTCCAACGGGACTCCTTTATGTTGACTCCAATTTTTTCAATAATATATATATATATATATATATATATATATATATATATATATATATGAATGTGTATATATATATATATATATATATATATATATATAATGAATGTATATATGCATAAATATACGAATATAAATTTGTATATGCATATATATACGAACACAAATTTACATGTGTATGTGCGTGCGCGTGTGCGTGCGCGGTTGTTTTCTTATTTTTAACAGCTTTTCACGTTTACTATTTTGTAGACAGTAGATGTAGAAATTTGTAGAAACAAATCAACGACCACAAAGTTAAAGCTATACTTTAAATTTCTTGTTCATGCTGTGTGAGGAAATGCAGTAAGGTATGAATTTTATTACCGTTAAAAATACTGGGGACAGGAAAAATGGCTGGGAAAGCAAATTAAAAAGTTATTTGACTGAAGTAACGGAGTTCATTTATCCAGCTTTCTGACGAAAGTTGAGATAAGATACGAAAGATAAATATGTTTAATTAATATGTATTCAACATTAATGTGTATACAATATTCAATGAATACAAGCTGCGATATGATTAAATAAGGATGTTATGCTCTGAACCGTGAAAAACAATTTTATAAGTTAGCCACTTGGCATTACTACGCTATTCATCTCTTTTATAATAATCTATTTTCACAACATTTTCTTTATCGTCTTTCTCTTTTACGATTCCTTAATCATTTGGTTTGTGTTTCCAATTATATGAACCATATCTTGGTATTGTTGCTTTGAACATATTTTTATAGTAACAATAATCAGAGAATTCCTTCAACCACTTGACTTCCAGTTATCATTCAGAGATCCAACAATCTTTTAGTACAATTAATAAATTATGTGTAGAGATATTTAGATCTCATGCAGAGAAGCCACTGGGTTTTTATTAATAGACAATTTCGTATTTCTAGCATCAATAATAGCGCTAATTGCTCTTCCGTTAGTTGCCTTAGTGTAATGTTTTAAAGTATGTTCTAAATTTTTTCTAACCATATGCATAGAAAAAATATGAGAAAAATGATAATTCAGAATATCATTTGAACCATTCACCGACAAAGAGATTTACAATAGGAACATATGAATGAGTTTATAGAGAAATAAAAATAATTGAATCTGCCATGTGATTGAAAGGACATCTTTATGTTGTTTTAATAATCATTTCAAGGTAGAGTTTTATTGTGTCTGCCTTATACAGAGCAAATTTGTTCATAATAATAAATTCATGTAAGGCTGCGAAATGACAGAACCGTTACCGTAGCGGACAAAATTCTTAATGGCATTTCTTCCGGCTTTACAATCTATGTTCAAATTCCGTCGAGATCAACTTTACTTCCATAAAATAAGTATCAACTGAGCACTGGGATCAATGCAATCAACTTTTCTCTCTCCCCAAATTTCAGGCCTTATGTCTATAATATAAGGAATAACAAATTCGTGTTGTTGATATTGTTGTTTAGACCCAGATCAGCTTTTATCAAGTAAATCTATGTTCAAAAGTATTCTAACCATGACAATTCCATTTATTTTTAAAGTTCTTTTTTATATTTTTTAAATCTGGGATTATATTATTATTAGTTAAGGCGCGTGACTTAATGGTCAGCGTATTCGGCTCATTATCATAAGGTCGCGAGTTCGATTCGCAGCGGTCGGTTGTGTCGCTGAGCAAGACACTTTATTTCACGTTGATCCAGTTCACTCAGCTGTCAAAAATGAGTAGTACTTGTATTTCAAAGGGCCAGTCTTGTCACATTCTGTGTCCTACTGAATCTCCCTAAGAACTACGTTAAGGATACGCGTGTCTGTAGAGTGCTCAGCCACTTGCACGTTGATTTCACGAGCAGGCTGTTCCGTTGATCGGTCAACTGGATCCAACGTCGTCGTAAGCGACGGAGTGCAAGTATATAGTGTACGTTATAATTTTTTTAAGGCAGTATGATGTGATCTGAGAGGATTTTACTGCTATTTCTAGCAGGCCAGGCAACAGTGAAAGTTTTCTCATTGGCTTGATAAGAATTTTCTCTTACTGGCAATTCTTATGTGATCAATACGAATTCTACTTCCTTTGATATGCTTCTTTATGTGATTCTTACGAAACAGGTATACTAATTTAGTTTGTTAGAATAATACTTGTTAATAAGTGCATTGTGTTTGGACACTACTGTATGTGTCATGCTTATAATTCGTTAAAAGCCCTATTCAGAAAACAATCAATTCAGACTATTGTCAAACACTCCTTCAGCATTATTGAGATTTGTTAATCTGCCATCGAGCTTTACTCTCGACAAAAATATTCCTTTGTATTCTCTTTCTCTCTCTCTCTCTCTCTCTCTCTCTCTGTTTTATGATCATTTATCTAGGCACTCGTAAACTGTTTTCCTTGATACACGATCTCTTCTTTTCAGTTAACAAGCACGTAACACAAACTGTCAGCTACACTAACATCCTGGTTATTCTATTCGATCTTAGAACGGCCTTAATAGAAATGGGTTAGACAAGCGACACTTCCTTGGTTTTTAGTGAAAAATATTATTTCAGTAATATTTATTATACATTCAATTTGTCATACGATCTAAAATTGTAGACTCTGATTTCTATATCGTATGCGTTCATATCTACTGCAATTATGACAAAAGCCTTTAGAAATTATAGGCCTTTCAAAAACATATTGTAAACCAAATGATTTTCTTTTAGTGTCCCTTATCTGAAATCTTTTGTTACACGTCCTGTAACCTCTTCAGTGACTCTCCATCCCACGTGTCTCTTCCTGTTCTGTTTAGAACAGGAGGAGACACGTAAGATAGAGAGACGCTGAAAAGAATAAAGCCGAAGCAAATAATTTTCATTTCCCCAAATGAAATTGGAAAAAAAAACGTTAATGTGACTTTCTTTTCAAAACTATGGCTTGATAGGTCAAGCTGTAAATATTCCAGTATTTTCATTTCTATTTACGATATGAAAAAGTTTAAATTATATTGATAAGCTAAATACAAAATTAATCAATATGGCAGAATTGCATTGTTCTAATAACCTTGTCTGAAACATTAAAACATACAGATATTGTTTATTTGACTAAAGCACTGATGCCGCTGCTCTTTTACCGAGTACAAATAATGCAATGCTAGAAAGAACCAGAAAAGGGAATACTATATCTTTTCTTTTCCCAGATGTACAAATTAACGAGAACATCAAGTGGAAACAACATGTTAAACTAGCCAACCTCAAAATACCAAGAGCTATCTTTGCTATTAAAAGATAGAGGGTGCATTAATAACATTCTATTTTTTCCTTGCGTATCTGTTTCATAAATACAGAACTTATGATTGCGAAGATGCAAGTAAACCTGTATTTTACAGTACTGAAAAACTCCAACAAGTTGCAATAAGAAGCATTATGAAAGTTACGGGGAAGCAGCAGTACGAAATGATGTAATCTGGCAAAATGAAATTTAGGATTTCATTATGAATAATCAAACTCTTTTAATGAACATTAAACCAAAGTTTGTTTTTATTTATGAAATGTTCAAAATGCCCGCTTCACAAAAGCTCTTTCAAAACAGGCTTTCCCTAATGAAGTCTTGCAAAACTTATTTCCTGTTCCAGTCCCCCTGCGTGGCACATTGGACAAGTATATTTCTACTACTGACTCAAGTCTGCGTAAATCAAGTGAGTGAAATTTATTAACTCCTCTTTGTCCATTGTATCACCTGTAAATATTGTACACACACACACATACACACACACACACACATATATATGTACGTATATATGCATATACTCATTTACTATTTGTTTTTACATGATTGAACGCAGCGCCTTCCAACTGTAAGTAGATTTCGTAAACTCATATCCTCCGACGCTACTCTATCTCTTTCTCTTTCTTTTTTCCCCCTCTCGTTCTTCATCTTTACTACTACGTATCTCGCTTTACCCCTCTCGTTCTTCCTCTGTTACTACTACGTATCTCTTTTTCCCCCCTCGTATTTCCTCTCTTTCTCTTTTCCCCTGTTGCTCACCTATTCTTCTACTTCCTCCCTTTGTTTCTCCCTCTACCACTCTCTCTACCGGCATGGTCACATGCTTCCGGTCAATAATCCTTTCCTTCCTTGGCTTTCGCCAAGCAACGCACGCACCACTTTGTCCCTCTTAAGTTCGTGCCTCATCGCGTTCATACACACATAATTTTTCTCGTCTGGCCGTAAAGCCTTTTCTGTTTGTTTTCCTGTCTTGTTTTTTGTCCGCCACTACATTCCTCCATGGCTAGATTTAATTTGCGTATACAAATTTAATCTGCGATCCATGGGACGAGCCGTTTTAACGATGCGTCCTGCCCAAGCTCGTCGAAACGCCAGTGTTAAAACGTGGGTAGCTGATGTAGTAGAATGTTCTCTATGTGGCTCGTGTGTTCTCGTCTACGTTTGTTTGCAATGTCCTGTACCCAGATATGCACCTATACATACAGGTGGATGTCGGTATGCACATACCTGTACGTATATATGCATATACTCATTTACTATTTGTTTATATATATATATATATATATATATATATATATATAAGGAGCGGAGTCGATAAAATCTGAGCTACGTATATTTTATTGCGAATGGAACCTCGGATATACCGCAGGCTACCCTTCACGCCATGGGTATCTTGATTATATGAAATTTACTTTGACGTTAGAAGACTTATGTTAACACTTTTGGCCTGAAGAGTAGCCTGCGGTATACACCTCGTTTGGATGTTTACTACTTCCGAGGTTCTATTCGCTATGAAACATGAGTAGCCCGAATTTTATCTACTCCATTCATTATCGTTTAGATTTTTATTCGCACACTCGACAACCATGGTTGCCAAACCGTGAACTTCAATACGGGAAAAAAATCACTGTCTTCCGTACCAATAAACCACTATTATTCTTGAAAGCTGTTTTTTAAATATTTTCTACGGATTGCTTGAAGCCCACTTTCTTCCTTCACCTCGACCCTTGTATATATATATATATATATATATATATATATATATATATATATATATATATTGTTGTTGTTTGTTGTTAGCACTCCGTCGCTTACGACGTTGAGGGTTCCAGTTGATCCGATCAACGGAACAACCTGCTTGTGAAATTAACGTGCAAGTGGCAGAGCACTCCACAGACACGTGTACCCTTAACGTAGTTCTCGGGGATATTCAGTGTGACAAGGCTGACGCTTTGAATTACAGGCACAACAGGAACAGGAAGTAAGAGTGAGAGAAAGTTGTGGTGAAAGAGTA
This sequence comes from Octopus bimaculoides, assembly GCF_046866305.1. NCBI lineage: Eukaryota > Metazoa > Mollusca > Cephalopoda > Octopoda > Octopodidae > Octopus > Octopus bimaculoides. The sequence goes on along the minus strand of NC_142930.1, from coordinate 9,676,767 downwards.
CAGCAGGGTTCGCCACCATCCTCTGCCGGAGCCTCGTGGAGCTTTAGGTGTTTTCGCTCAATAAACACTCACAACGCCCGGTCTGGGAATCGAAACCGTGATCCTATGACCGCGAGTTCACTGCCCTAACCACTGGGCCATTGCGCCTCCACACACACTCACATATGTATCTCTCTCTCTCTCTCTCTCTCTCTCTCTCTCTCTCTCTATATATATATATATATATATATATATATATATATATATATATATACACCTTCGTATTGTTCGATTTTGTTATTCAAATGTCATCTAACCAGATTTTTACTGTGTTTATGAGTGTTTTACATTCATATATACTATATTTTGTTCATATTTACCATTTAGTCCCATTAAAAGTAAGTCGATAAATATCTACTGCATCTTTAAATTTATATCTACCTCGGTAATCTAGTTCAATGTATGTTCAAAATGTCATTAAACGTGGGCTTGAGTTCAATCTCACAATACAGCGCCTTAGTCTGATTGGGAACTACCACCGGGGCTCTCGAGTTGACCAAGCCCTTGTAGGGGAAAATAGGTAGGCTGAAACTATGGTAGCGTACGAAGGAAGTGCTTTTGTTGTTGAGCGGTAGATTTCGTTGTTATTCGGTTTAGCTCCAGCACCTCGCCCGTAGGTAGCTTCAAGCTCCACTCTGTTGCGCGCATTGAAAGTAGAGCTCCAAGTAGAGGAAAACTTTCTTCATTGCTCTCATCAGTCTCGGAGCATCCTGAAAGGGTCATAGATTAATGCAAGACAAGATGTACACCATGTATCGGGCTTCCGATTACCAAGTTTGACTCACAGCATATGGAGTGATCCGAGACTGTGGTAAAATCATTTCGGTAAGATGCCATTTAGTGGAATGTAACGTCATTGCGTGATTATTAAACGAACTTCTTAACCAAATACACGTTCTCTAATATACAACTTTGGTTCAGAACCAGTACTGAAAAATGTATTTTTATATATGTAGTGTTAACATATTCACTACGGTGAGCAAACTAAAACTATTTATGTGATGAAGAAAGACAACACTAGAGCAATAATCAATATTGTTTTCATGTTTTCAGAAAATATGGGAGAAAATCCAGGCGTGTTTTGGTCTTACATGACCCCATCGACAAAGCTTAAACTTCATGCTGGAAACATCTGAAACACTCGTAACCCCAAGATTCCGAGTTCGATTCCAGGCTGTGACCTGAATAATAATAATAATAATAATAACATCGAAAAATACCTTAGGAATGAGAACCCAGGTTCGAAATTTCCCCAAGACATCTGATGAAGGCTTGGAGGGTATATCAGCCGAAACGTTGTGTTAACAACAAACAATATGAGGACAAATATCCGTCAAATGTAAATAATGTAAATTTAAAATGCTTTGTGCAAACTATGCTGCTCTACTGATTAATTAGTTGATAGATTAATTAATTAATAAATTAACAGGAAATCAAATTAGAAAGTTCGCTGCAATTTTCATTACAATAAATTGAAAAACTTTGATAGAACACATCAAACTGATAGTTGATTTCGCTTCTTGCTTTAATTTGAATTCACCTAGATCATCTACTGTAATGTTTAAACTGACCTTCTGAACACTTTAAGCTGTCTCTCTGCTTCAGTTGAACTAGTATATACACCACGCTGTTTGCTAATATGTCATTTCTGTTGGTTCCTCCCCTTTTCTCTCTAAAATCCTTGGTTTCTTTGATCTATTAATTGTTTCACCTAATTAAAGATTATGCTGTCAGACTTCCCTGGGTCGTTCATGTGATTTAGGTTTATTAGAAAATAGCTCGATTCACGGTTAATTATATATTTAGTTACAGCTCCTTTCAAAGTAGGTCTGATTTAAAACATTTTGGGTAATAAGCAATAATCGTGTATATTAAGCCAACGGCCCAGAAGAGCGAGCGGGAAAGTGGGGGTATTGTAAGAATAAGGCTGAAAGACGCTGCTGAAATTCGGTTGACATAAAGTATTTTACTGCTTTCAGTTTAAGATTTCAAAACTAACCTGCAAAACTATTTAAATATACGAAACAAAATAAATGCTTCATGAATACTCGTCTACGCTTTATCTCGTTTTAAATTTGTTTATATGAATCCGTATACAGCACACACACGCACGCATAGTGTCATTATTCGTCCTCGACAACATCATCGCCGTCATCATTTTTAAATCGTTCTTTTTCGATTCTGACAAAGATTGGACGACACCTCTGGTGGCAGTACCATACTACGGGACGCACTTCCTGACATTAACATTTATTAGTTTTCGAATAAGGTACTTTCCCCCCTGAACTGCGAGAAATTTTTTAAGCACTTACAGGGCAATAATGAATTATTACCCTTTGACTATCATTGTTTCAAATCGTGAAGAAAAAAGACATGTGTGTGTGTGTGTGTGTGTGTGTTTGTGCGTGTGTGTGTGTGCGTGTATGTGTGTGCGTGTGTGTGTGTGCGTGTGTGTGTGTGTGTGTGTTTGTGCGTGTGTGTGTGTGTGCGTGTGTGTGTGCGTGTGTGTGTGTGTTTGTGTGAAAAATCGAAATAAGATAAATGTGTAAAGTTGGGTTAGGGAAGATTAATACATTTATGTACGGAAGGAAATGTATAGGCAGCAGGGGAAGAGTAATGCATATATGGTAAAAAAAAATATATTAAATGGAAGAGAGAAAGTGTGAGGGAGGTAGAGAAGATTGAACAAGATGAAAGAGCCTAAAATGAAACTATTACAGATTTCTACATGGTTTTGTTTTAGTCTGGTGAAGGCGGTTTTTCTCAGTTTTCCATCTTGCTTTATTTCCTTTTCCATCCTCTTTCTCTCATTCATCTAATATATTGTTTTCTAGTATACGCACTACTCTAACTCAACTCCTCATTTTATTCCTTTCCCTTAATATCAGCCTTATACATTTATCCCCCTTTCATTTTTCCACAAAAGAGCATGTCTGCATTCACCGAATAGCTCTGATCTGATGTTTAAATAAAACTCCTTGATATAGAGGATCGTGAAGAGTCTTCTTTTCACTGCTGTACACAAATCAAATGTTTTATAGGTTGGATTTCTACAATTTTATGTGCCTTCGGTTTTGTTGGTGGATACATGCGATATTACTTTTCTGTTGTTTGTGGTGCAATACTAACCCAGTTTCAGGTTCCGTTTCCTAAATAAAACGTTTATGTACTCTGGCTGGCAGGAATAGAAAGTGTATCGTTCGCAGATTGTTGTGTGTTTTTATTCTTTTATTCTTTTACTTGTTTCAGGCTTTTGACTGTACCATGCTGGAGCACAGCCATGAAAGGTTTTAGTCGAACAAATCGACCCCTGGACTTATTTCTTAAACTTAGTACTTATTCTATCAATTTCTTTTGCCGAATCGCTAAGGTACGGGAACGAAACACACCAACACTGGTTGTCAAGTGGTGATGGGCGGGAGTAGACACAGACACAGTCACACTCATACCTACACGCATACATACATACATACATACATACATACATACATACATACATACATACCTCAGCTCTTCAATGCCCTGCCAAAACATTTGAGAGACCTGCAAGACACGGATGTGGAGGTTTTCAAGACAAAACTCGACGCTTTCCTGTTCACGATACCAGACGAACCAATGGCTCGAAATGAGACACAGTTTAGGGCAGCGATGTCAAATTCTCTTATACACCAGATGTGCCATCAAAGCTCTTGATTGGACCATATCAGGTGCAGGAGAAGAGCCATGCAAGGAACGTGAAGAGAGCAAAGCATAAAGACAGAAAATCACGGTGGTGCTCCAGCATGACCACAGCCACTTGGCTGAAACCCATAAATAAAAATAAATAAATAAAAATACATACATACATACATACATACATACATACATACACACATACGTACGTACGTATGTATGTATGTATTTGTGTATGTATGTATGTCCTATGTGTACGTTTTGTAGTATTTAATGTATTTTTTTTTTATGAAGTAACTGAATGCCACGCATCCTGACTTTTGTTAACAGTAAGTTTTTATATATCTTTTTGCGACTCTATCTTCTTTCTTTCTCTCTCGTCCTCATATTCCTTTTCTAGCATCCCAACTTACTCTCTCCTTCTCTTTCGTCTTCTGACTCGTAATTGTAGACTTCCTTCCTTCCTTCCTTGTTCTGTCTGCCACGCTCTTTCCCCCCCTCTCTCTCATCCTCCTTCCCTTCTATCTATTGCCCAGATGTGACTCGTAACTAATTTTTTCGTCTCTCTACCTTTTCGCCATCGGACGCTTAGCTTGCAGGTCAACATTTATCTTCTGCCTTGCTATTTCTCTTTCTATATCCATTCAGGATTTCTTCTAGGCGTTACCCATCAATCCCGTGTTTGGCCGAAAGGCCGTATTTATTCCTTCTTCGTCTATCGTTTTAAATTACATTTGTTTACTTTCGTACGTCCACCCTGCAATGTTTTGTTTGCTCGAGCCCTAATTCTCCACAAATTTTGCGGGTGCCGCTGATATACGAAGATTTCAGTCTTATCTTTAAAGGCATGAACCTGAGTATTGGTATTTTGGTCGATAATTGATGAAGAATTAAGGTCCTTCTGTGTTTGTCCTACGTGTACGTTTTGAAGTATTTAATGCATCTTTTCTTTATATGTATGTATATATTTCACTGGAAAAATTTCACTGGAAAAAGATATATAAGTTTTGCCAGGAATTAGCTTTCTCATCGTAGATCGGTGGCTATCGGGCGCTGACGAAGGGAAATAACCCTAAAACTCGAGTCCGTTCGTGCAACAGATCACGATGAGAGGGATAACTTCCCTTGGCGAAACAAAAACAGACAGGACACAGAAGTGTGTCGATAAGCCAGCTGGAGGAGATGTCCTCCTGGGGCTAAAAGCAACAGTAACATCCACCCCTAGGGGTCAGCCACATTTAAGTGGCAATATACTTCACTTTATCGTGCAGTTACTGTTAATACCTCGTTTAGAGAATTAACATTGTATGTATATATATATATATATATATATATATATATATATATATGCATATATAATAATATTAAGGACAAAATCCAAAATTACAGGTAAAAACTCAATTAAAATCAATTTATAAAAAATTAAAATTAAATTGAGCTTTATAGATAAAATATATATCGAGTTCTTGAAACTTGGTTATTTTCCCTAAAACTATATATATGCATATATATATATGTATATATATATATATATATGTATATGCATATATATATATGTATATATATACATGTATATGCATATATATATATATATATATATATATATATATATAAACTTACTGCTAGCAAAAGTCGGGATGTGTGGCGTTTAGTTACTCTATAAATAAAAAATGCATTAAATACTTCAAAACGTACACGTAGGACAAGAACAGAAGGACCCTAATTGTTCATCAATTATCGACCAAAATACTAACACTCAGTTTCATGCCTCCAACGATAAGACTCAGATATGTATATATGTGTGTGTATATATATATATATATATATATATATATATATATATACAAGGGGCTTCTTTCTGTTTCCGTCTACCAAGTTCACTCAAGGCTTTGGTCGGCCAGTTGTTATAGTAGAAGACATTTGCAACTCAGTGGGACTGGATCCAGAACCATATGGTTGGGAAGCAAGCTTCTTACTACATAGCCACGTAACTGAATTTTACATACAGGTATGTATGCAATCATGCATTCATGAATGATTAGTTGGATGCGTCTTCTCTCTCACGTACACACACACACACACACACACACACACACACACACACACACACACACACACACACACACACTCGCACGCGCGTGCACACACAAATTTGTGCAACTCATTGCATGTGTATTTATGTATGTATTGACGTATGGATATGTTTATAAGACTTTCTGAATGGCACACCTAACGAATTATTTCCTCGAATTCTTTTAGTAGCGCGGTCCGCCTGATGATGACTCATGTCTCATACGGCCGCTTCTCGGGGAAAAGGTTGTTCATGCTTTAGATTCAAAATATCATAAAGAATCCAATCAGTGAAATACAGTTTATGCAGTGAGGAAGAGAAGCATTATGTTTAGGTTAGCTCCCTTTGCTAGAGAGAGAGAGAGAAGGAAAGAGTGAGAGAGAGGGGGAGAGAAGGGGAGAGAGAGAGAGATAGAATGACAAATAGACAGACAGGGAGGAAAACGTCAATTTGTTTTCAAGAATATATAAATTGAGATTAGTCAGAGATAGGGAGATGGGGTTAAGTAAACAAGGTTGAGGGACAAGTAACAGGTGTTATTGAAGAGGGTCAAGGGTACGAACAAGAAGAAAATGTAAGAATAAAAGGGATGCCGGCAGGTTTGCGAAAGACTTTGAAGGGATGAGCATGACGGAAGGACACGGAAACGTACACAAGTACACACACACATACCGAGACACATATAGATATTCAAAAGATCAGAAACTGAATTTCTCTGAAATCCAACTGAAAATGTTGTACTAACAAGTGTTAATACTCATTCTATATGTAAAAAATTCATTCAGGAAATTTGTGTATATGAAGATTAAATAAAATACACTGGTCAGCTAGACACATTGCAATACAGTGAGAAGTCTACCCCTATTCAACTTGGTCGTCAGCCGGTCCTCCAGCCATGCGATGATCATCATGATGGACATAATGAATCTTCAGAGGAGAAGTGAGTTAGATATGAACTCGTATATGTCTGCCACATCTTAGCTGAAGTCTATATAACATGGATTCGTTGCCACCGGTGTTCGTTCGTCGTCAGTGATATAAAATTTAGTCTTAGGGACAACTTCAAACGTGTTGTTTGAGATGAAGGAATAAGCGTAACGTACAAAGTGGGACAATTTAAAGGTAACAAGTTGAGTGTTACAGAAGGAAAATGAGCTTCTAAGAGATCTCGCAATTTGTTTTCTTTTTCAAAGAGAGGAGGGAGAATTTGGCTGTTCCTTGATGAACTAAGAAACAAGTATTAGGTCGTACAAAATGGTACCCTGTCTTCGGTTGTGTGCATTTGAGATAAAAGTACATAGATTTTTTCAATGCTCTGGGTACATTGGAGTTACGATCCTGGTTAGCCGCGTGCGGTTGGAATACCGATACTGGTTAACCTTGAGCGAGGTAGAAATGGCGCATTTGATCGGGTTTGATGAGAAAACCGGAGACTTTATATCAAGTAAAAACCTGAGTTTCTGCACCGTCGTAGGAGTCGCAAAAAATTGGAAGACTGGGATGCAATGGCCGTGGCATTAGCAAAATTATAGACCTCAAATACGGTTCACGAAGATATGAAACTTTAGCATCGGGAAACTATAAAATACAATACAAATCTATTTTTAAAAATGTAAAATAAAAACTACTTACATGTATTAAGATGTTTTCATTACTGGTGTACACCTGAAGTAATTATCATTGTACACCTGCTTTCAAAATATACAGGCTATTTCAATTTTAGGTTCTTTTGTTGAATACATACATTCATGTATGTGTTTTGTTGAGTACATACACACACGCATTCATATAGCCACGCGTACAAACATATATCAATATATGTGTGAGTGTATATATATATATATATATATATATATATATATATATATATATATATATATATATAATGTGTGTGTGTGTGTGTGTATGTGGATATATATCTATCCCTCTCTCTTTATATATATATATATATATATATATATATATATATATACATACATATAAACATATATATACATATATACATATACATACCCAAGAGGCTATAAAAGAGGACACTTAAAATGTTTTGTATCGAAATTCAAGCGTTAGGTCGTAGAAAATGTACTCTGTCTTTGGTTGTGTGCATCTGACATTATCTATCTATCTATCTATCTATCTATCTATCTATCTATCTATCTATCTATCTACCTATCTGTGTGTGTATGTGTGTATGTATTCATTTACGAATTAGAAACAACGCTAGTATTGTAAACATTAAAGAGCGCACATACTTAATGTATGTGTTTTGTTTATTCACCAGTCCACTGCGATTTAGCGAGATGGGAATGACTCTCTCAAAGCACTGTGTGTTAAAACACCTGAAAGTCATAAACAGGCGAGACTAGTCGCCCCTGATCCCAGGAGTGATAGATACCTATATATAACAAAAATATGTTTACTATGAACTTCCGGTTACGCATGCCCAATGATACACAGTGACCAGCCGGAGTTAGGTGCACCATACCCGAATTCGTTTCCTCATAACTTTCAGAAAAATGGATTTTTTTAATGAAATTTTCTACAGATATGCTGGTGAAAATTCCGATTATATATCATAATTTGTTTCGAAATAAATTTTTCAAAAAAAAGAAAAAAACTGTGACGTCAATATGTATGTGTGCTATCTCTCCAACTTTTATTTCCATATTAAATTCCGATGTAATCGTAATCTAGATACTCTCAAATGTATTTATTCAGAAAGTTATGAGGAAACAAAGCCAACGCGTGAATTTTCTGAAACTCATCTTTCCACTCTCACGACTACATCTTTTTTCCACAATGAATTCACATACACGCCATCTATAGCATATTTGCAGAAAATTTCAATACAAAATATACATTTTTTTTCTGAAAATTATAAAGAAATAAAGTCGATGGGAGACATTTGTGTATGTATGCCTATTGCTTTAACATAAATAACAGTAACATTACATTGTTATTAAATATCTACGTATCAAATTGCTTCGTTTCACTTTCAAATTGTATGCAACAAGATTTAGTAACATAATTGCATGCTATACATAAACAAAACCTACTCTTCTTCCGTTCGGTTTGCATGAAAAGGGTGACAATAATGTGAATGAGATGGGCTCAAATTTCACATGTAAATATATATACATACAACAATGCATATATATATATATATATATATATATATATATATATATATATATATATATATATATATATATATATATATATGTATATATATATATGCATGCATGCATGTATCTTTCCTTTCCTGAGCGTCTGATAATACATTACATGTACCATGTCCTTGCGTTGTTGTTTTTACATGTTTGTTCTTCTTTTTGGGATTTATTTTACACACACACACACACACACACACACACACACACACACACACACACACACACACACACACACACACACACACACACACATATATATATATATATATATTTAAATATGCATATATATTTTTTTTTCATGATCAAATAAAAAGACAACAAGCGGAAAATATGACATACCTATATGTGTGTGTATGTGTTTGCGTGTGTGTGTGTGTATAAATACACACACATGCATATATTGAGAGAGAGAGAGAGAGAGAGAGAGAGAGAGATACGGATATATACCTTCGCTCACACAACGAAGTTTACTATAGAGGAAATATGAATGACAGCCATAGAAATTTTGTTTATGCTGATTATTTCAAATACATTGTTCAGATTATTTGTTAGGGTTGCACCGGGATAGTTTCTATGACATTAAAACTGCATATTTATGTGTGCGCAGGCGCATACAATCATGCATACATACATTCCCACTCCGTCTACGTACACATGCCAACACACACACACACACACACATCCACACCCGCCGTTTCACACGCCCTTCAGACTACCTCTCAAACCCCCTTCAAACTGTCCCGACTCTCTACTGACTATCCTATCTACGCACTCGTGCAAAAGCACACACACACACACACACACACACTGCCATAACCATCCATACGAACACCTGTCACCATAGCTGCTGATCTCTTACAATGACGTTAACAGACACACGCAGACCATTCACACAAACACACACACGTAAACAGTAAATACCACACAGACACACCCACACGCGCTCACCCTCCCACAGACACAAAGTTACCACGACACGCACACACGCTACCACGCACACATACACACAGTTATTGCCCTCCCCCACACAGTATAACACACACACATGCCACCACTATCACACGTATACACGCAACCATGTACACACACACCCACCCACACACTCACACACCCACACATACACACAGATACCATCCTTTCTCCACACTCTCCTGTCTCAGAAAGCACTTTCTTTTTGTCCATCTACTTCCGGTCATTTCAAAAATGTAACTACACGTAAACTGTTGGCGATTTTTTCCTCCTTCCTTTTCTTTTGGACTTTCCCATCTCTCTTGTTTCCGAAGAAAGAGCTTAGCTCGAAACGTAAAACAACCACTTTTTCTTTTCTTCTCTAAGCGTCTCATTAATACTTTGCTTGTACTACGTCCCTGCGTTGTTGTTTTTATTTTGTTGCCTTCTTCTTCACCGCTTTAAAAAAGATTATACACACACACACATATATATGTATATATATATATATATATATATATATATATATATATATATATATATATATATATATATATATATACATACATATATATATCAGATTTCCCCCCCAAAAAAACAAAAGACGAAGACAGGTGGTGTAGAAAACAAACAGATGTATTAGTATAACGCTCGGGAATTGAAAAAGTCTTTAACGTTTCGAGCCTACGCTCTTCCACAGAAAGGAACACAGAAAGAAACAAGAAGAGAAACAAGCACTATCAACATTATGACGGATCTCCGAGCTCCCAGAAACGGGTGTTGGTCCTACGACGCCTTATTTCGTCCCCTTTAATTTTCTCTGTCGTTTGTACACTGTGTACATATATGTATATGTATACTTAAATATTCATCGTCCGAAAATCTTCAGTCTTTGCATTTTTTCTATTTGCATGGTCACACACACACACACACACACACACACACACACACACACACACACACACACACACACACACATACACACACGCACAAACACACTCACACACACTTACACACACACACACACACACACACACACACACACACACACACACACACACACACACACATATATATATATATATATATATATATATATATATATATATATATATATATATATACATATATATATATATGAGAGGTATTGATATCCAGAAGACCCAAGGTGGTTGGTAAGGCTATGTAAGTACTACGGGAGGATCGTGGTTAGGCTCTCGGTTCGATATTAATACGAATGAGGAGTCTCAGGCGGGTCTTGTGTAGGCATGTACATGTTAAATAAAATGAGACAACGAAACCAAGGCGGCATGGAATTTATAGGACATTTTTAAAGAGAAAAGTTTCTTTTCTACCCATTCTACACAGCACTTTCCTTGGATAATGGAACTGCAACTGTAACATCCTACATATATTTTTACTTTTATTTCTATTTTCTTGTTTCCCTTTATACTTCCTATAACCATTCTTTTCCAAAAGAACTCCTTATATCAGACACTATTATTTCCCTCTCTTATCGTCTACAGAAACAGCTGTAAGACTACCTTTCTCTTTATAAATGTCCCATAAATTCCATACAGCCTTGGTTTTGTTGTCTCATTTTATTTAACATTTCTTTCAATATAGGTGCTTCAGCACTCACAATCACAGTTAATGACGATTAAAGTTACCTTTTTAGTTGTACACTGTGCCTAACTGTTCATATATATATATATATATTCGTTTATATTTATATAAAGGGCATTATTACAGAAAAATAATAACGCCACACAATGGACTTCTCAAAATAACCACATTTAGTACAGTAAATTTCCCTTATGAATTTATTTACACACTGGCTTCTTGATAAAATTCTTGTAAAAGAGTTTTATCCTTTTTTGAATTTACTTATCGTATATATATATAGAGAGAGAGAGATAAAATATTATTATAAAATCTGGTAATTAATCATATATTAATTAATATCGATTAATTATCAGGAGGCCAGCACATCTTAAGAATCAAAGAGATTCAGAAATAGTATCTGCAATCTCAGGGGATTAAGGTACATTTTTAAAAAATAGCGTTGACCACTAACGTGGACAATTAATGTGCTAGAAATAGATCACATCTTGTGTCTATTAAGACCTAAATTGTTCTCAACATGAAATATAGCAGCATAACCCTAACCCTAACCCTAACCCTAACCCTAACCCTAACCCTAACCCGCTCACGTTTTGGTATGCTGCTATATTTCATGTTGAGAACAATTTAGGTCTTATTAGACACAAGATGTGATCTATTTCTAGCACATTAATTGTCCACGTTAGTGGTCGACGTTATTTTTTAAAAAATATATAGATAGATAGATAGATGTGTGTGTGTGTGTGTGTGTGTATATGCGTGTGTGAAAACTAAATTCGGATTTTGGTTAAAATCTGAGATTATTGATTATTGTTATATTATTATATTTTTTTAAGTAGAAAAATAAGTTGGCATAAGAAGAAAGCAAACTGAGAGACCAAACCGAATGCCGGAAATTTTCTAAATAACCAAATATGTATGTTTAAGATGAAAGAGAAACAATGCACACTTTTTCTAGTGCGTAAAATATGAAATTTATTCCTTCGAAAACTCAGTTGCTTATCATTCCTTTATTCACGGTTGGTAAACTTGTTCATCCATATTTTCATTCACTAAATTATATACATATTCTTTCATTTGTTTCAGTCGTTTGACTGCGGCCATGCTGGAGCACAGCCTTTAGTCAAAGAAATCGTACCCAGGACTTATTCTTTGTAAGCCTAGTACTATTGTGTCGGTGACTTTTGCCGAATCGCTAAGTTACGGGGACGTAAGCACACCAACATCGGTTGTCAAGTGATGGAGGGGGTAAAAACACGGACACACAAACACACACACACACACACACACACACATATATATATATATATATATATATATATATATACGATGGGCTTCTTTCAGTTTCCGTCAACCAAATCCACTCATAAGTCTTTGGTCTGTAGAAGACACATGCCCAAGGTGCCACGCAGTGGGACTGAGCCCGGAAACATGTGGTTGGTAAGCAAGCTTCTTACCTCGCAGCCACTCCTGCGCATTATGTAGGTATGTATCTTTGTTTTTGACCATTTGTGGTATTTGTGTTTCTCTGAGCATCTTCTTAATCATTACGGGCTGCGTTTGTGAGTATGTGTTTTATTTAGAGATGTGTTCTGTAAACGTCTCTATGTAAGCGTGAATCTATTTCCATACGTCTGCATGTGTTTATTAGTCGTGTGTGTTTATGCTTGTGTTTCTGGGTTTGGATGACTGTCTTTACTGATGCATGCGAGCACCACCTTCCTCTTACCTTACCTCAATTTCTCTCCTCCCACTATCGTTACCATTTTTTATTTTGTAACTCCTCCCTTCTGTCAATTACCTCTCTTCTCTCTCTCTCTCTCTCTCTCTCTCTCTCTCTCTCTCTCTCTCTCCTTCTTCTCTCTTTCTCTTTTTCTCTTTCTTACTCATTCACTCACTTTTGTGCCCTTCATTGTTTCCTGTCTTTTTCTGTCTTCCTTTCTCCTGTTACAAAATTTAGCGGGACAGAAAATAAATGAATTTACATATAACTAGAGAACGAAGTTTATTACACACACACACACACACACACACACACACACACACACACACACACACACACACATGTATGTGTGAGTGTGTGTGTATACATACCTATATATATTATATATATATATATATATATATATATATATATATATATTATTACAAATTAAAAGGGTAAAGGATTATCAATTTATCAATTCATTAATAAATCAACAATTAATAATTAATAATTTTTACCAAGCCCATCGGTATGTAAGCACCATTATTGGTGGAGAACTTATTTAAAAGCTCATATATATTTATAAACATAATTAAGGGATCAGCAAATGCTTTCAAAATGTGAATTTCTTCAAGTACATTATTGTATATACGATGTGGTATCGGAAAAATCCTGAATTTTGCAATATTATTTTATTCACTTAGTTTTACATATCTACGCTTTTATCGCATTCAACGTATTCCATTTGAGGCAGTATATCAGCGGCCCAGATGCGTTCTCCACTGTCCCAGGCAGTCCTGGGACTCTTGCGGAGAGATGCTGTTTAATGCCTTAATCGTTTTCTTTTTCCTCACCTCTTCCACATTTTTCTTTAAGAACATTTGCATTTGCATTTGAAAGTGATGCTATCTGTGGGATTCTCAGCTTTTTTAGCTGCTATTTCTGAACTTCGGTATATGGTGAAGCAAATATTTGCTGATCCCTTAATTATATATATATATATATATATATATATATGCGAGTAAAAATAAATACAAAAAAGGTGGGGTTTTTTTGTATGATTGTGTATAGAGGAATATATTATTTTGCTTAAAAGAGTTCCAACACTGTCTGTTTTTTATGTTTTATTTATATTCCTGCAGAACTAATGTGGGGTATAGAATATGGAATATACAATATATAATATGATATACAATATACAATATAAAATAAAATAACATAAAAATGGATGGCACCATGAAAGAAAGTATTGAATGTAGATGAAATATTGAGTGTTCAATATAAAGGATCAAATATATAAATATATAAATATAAATATATATATATAAAGGCGACTCGAGTTTCAGGGCTATTTCCCTTCGTCATGGCCGGTATGACAGACTTTAACAGACTATATATGCATATATATTTATACATATGTATATATATTATATGTATACATACATACACATATATATATATATGTTTTTTTGCAACGTCATGTACCCAGTTATGTATCTATATCTACATGTAGATGAAGGTATGAACATACATGTACATATATATGCATATACTCATATATTGTTTATATATATGTATACATATATCCGTATGCATTATATATATATATATTCTTTTGTTTCAGTTATTAGACTGCGGCCCTACTGGGGCACCACTTTGAAGAATTTTAGTCGAATGAATTGACCCCAGTATTTTGTTTTTAAGCATGGTACTTATTCTAGCGTTCTGTTTTGCCGAACCGCTGTGTTACGGGGACGTAGACAAACCAACGGCGGTTGTCAAGCGGTGATGGGGGAGAAACACGCGCGCGCGCACCCACCCACACACATACACACACACAGTGCGTCTGAACTCGGAACTATGAGGGTAAACAGTAAGCTTCTTACCATACAGCCACTCCTGTGGCTATAAAAATTAATTAAGTTAATTAAGTTGCGTCGGCCAGAAATCGAACTCGGTCAACCCGCGTGCACTCTCCCACTGAACTACATGTTCTGCTTTTTTTTTTGTTTTATTCTTCTATTTGTGTCAGTCATTTCACTGCGGCCATGCTAGAGCACCGCCTTTAGCTGAGCATATCGACCCCACGACTTATTCTTTGTAAGCCTAGTACTTATTCTATCGGTCTCTATTGCCAAACCGCTAGTTTACGGGGGCGTAAACACACCAACATCGGTTGTCAATCGATGGTGGGGGAAAAGAGTGGCTCTGTGGTAAGAGGCTTGCTTACCAACCACATGGTTCCGAGTTCATTCCCACTGCGTGGCACCTTGAGCAAGTGTCTTCTACTATAGCCTCGGGCCGACCAAAGCCTTGTGAGTGGATTTGGTAGACGGAAACTGAAAGAAACCCGTCGTATATATATGTATATATATATATATATATGTATGCGTGTGTATATGTTTGTGTCTGTATTTGTTCCCCCAACATCGCTTGGCAACCGATGGTGGTGTGTTTACGTCCCCGTAACTTAGCGGTTCGGCAAAAGAAACCGATAGAATAAGTACTAGGCTTCCAAAGAATAAGTACTAGGCTTCCAAAGAATAAGTCCTGGGTCGATTTGCTCGACTAAAAGCGGTGCTCCAGCATGGCCGCTGTCAAATGACTGAAATAAATAAAAGAGTAAAGAGTATATATATGTGTGTGTGTGTGTGTGTGTGTGTGTGTGTGTGTGTGTGTGTGTGTGTGTGTGTGTGTGTGCATATACGACGCACTTCTTCCAATTTCCGTCTACCAAATCCACTCACAAGGCTTTGGTTGGCCCGAGGCTATAGTAGAAAACACACTTGCCCAAGGTGCCACGCAGTAACACATAACACACACACACACGCGCGCACACACACATACATATATGCATGTATATATGTATATATATGTTTCTGTGTATGTGTGTGTGAGTGTGCGTGCGAGAGCGTGCGAACGCGAGTCTACATTTGTTCTCTCGCACTGATTAGCAGCTGATGGTTTGTTTAGGTCCCCGTAACTAAGCGGTTTGAGAAAGAGACACCTAGAGAATGTACCAGACTTCCAAGTAATTATACTGAGGTAGGTCTCACGTAACAAACCCTTCCACTAGTAAGGCTGCAGTCTAATGACTGAAACAATTAAACAAAAAACATATGTTGATTTCTAACATTGGCACAAAGTAACACGTTTTAGAGGAGAGTTTAGTTAATTAAACTGGAGAAAGCACTTGACTGATACTCTATGTTATCGATCTCAGAAAGAATGAAAGTTAAATTCGATTTCAGCATCATTTAACCTTAGAAAGGATATAACACAATATCACAGAGCAATTTACTGTTGTATTGATTCACCCACTCTGCTGTATTTAAGATATTACTAATAGCTGTCACGTACCGCTTAGCTTAATGGTACAGAGCACTCAGCCAGTATCTGTGAGGTACGGGGTTCGATTCTCCGTAACCGCCGGCTGACTTTCTTTGTTTTAGGGCGGCGAGCTGGCTGAATCGTTAGCACAGCGGGCAAAATGATTAACATTTCGTCTATCTCTACGTTCTGAATTCAAATTACGCTGGGGCTAACTTTGTCTTTTATCCTTTCAGGGTCGATAAACCAAAGAGCAGTTGAACACTGGGGTCGATGTTAACGACTTATCCCACTCTCTCGAACTTGTTGGCCTTGTGCCGAAGTGTGAAACTAATATATTACCGATATCTAAAGCGACTTGCTGGCCGGACCGTTACCGCATCTGACGAAATACTACGCGGCATTTCGTCTGTTTTTATGCTCGGAGTTCAAATTCCGGCGAGGTCGACTTTGTCTTTCACCCTATTCTGATTGATAAAATAATACCGGTTGAGTGTACTGGGTCGAAATAACCGACTTATTCCCTCCGACGAAATTGCTGGCCTTGTGACAAAATTTGAAGCCAATACATTACTGATATCTAACATTGGTACAAAACCATATGTTTTGCGGAAACATTAGAGCCAATTATATTACATCTAGTAGATAATTATATTACACCTAGTAGATAATTGGTAAATTATTTTATCGATCTCGAAGAGGAAAGGGAAAATGGGATAAAAAAAGGAATCAAATCTATATCTCAAGTTCGAGGCCAGTCATACGGCGCTCACCATGTATGTATGTATGTATGTATGTATGCACATATATCACAAATGCACTCATCCATCCATACATACATACATACATATACACATACATACATATATATTTACATATATACATATATATATATGCATACACATAAACACATCCGTGTTATATGCATGAATCTTTGTGTCTGTGTTTGTCACTGCTTGGCACCTTCTGTTGGTACATGTTTCCATCACATAGCGGTTCGGCAGATAATATCCGATAGAATAAATAGCAGACTTAAAGAAAATACTGAGGTTGATTTGATGGAGTAAACTTTTCAATATGGCGTCCTTGTATCGCCACAGACCATTGACCGAGAGAAATAAAAGTAACTGAAAAAGTCACGTTGGTTTCTAACACACAAAAATAGGGTAGGAGTTTAGTAACTCTATGAAGAGAGAATTTCGCCGAAATCAAAGCCATTTCTTTGTTTAATGAATAAAGGCAGATTGAGACTCATTTAGATTTTTCTTCACTCACGTTTGTGGGGTATGGTGTTTTAAATTAGCTAATCAGCGCGCGTGTTTCTGCGTGCCTCTGTGTGTGTGTGTGTGTGTGTGTGTGTGCGTGTGTGCGTGTGCGTGTGTGTGTTTGTGTGAGCGAGTGAGTGTAAGAATGCGAGGGTATTCTGTGTGTATGTATGTTTGCGCATAATAAGTCCGTTAAGCCAACGGCAGCACTCCAGGAGTTGGGTGGGTAACTAATTTTCAGTTCCCATCTGTATTTAATACACTTTACTAACGATGCCAATGACTGTGAGAAAGGCATGTATCTCACAACTTCTATTTTATCCACACCTTGAATTTCGCAGCTGATCTGCGGTTATTATTCAAAATTATCAGTTGATTCTTTCCAATCAATTCTTTCAAGCAAAGAAACATGCGTGCACACATGCCTTATATAACTAATTTCATTATTATATTTAGTCGACACATCCTCACAAATACATTTGTTTACATAAACCTCCAAATTTATCTACAACGAACAGGATTGGTTGAATATTTTATCAACTGGGAATTGCTTATTTAGATTCTATTTTCAAGCTTCGAAATATATATCTCCACATACTCTCTTTCTTGGTCAACTAATTGCATCAGCCGCATAGGTTACTGTGAGCACCAACTTTTCACAGCGCTGTTCAAGTGAGTAGTTCATAATTTTCCTGCTATTAAGACTGTCATCTCACAATATGATATTCGTATCTGATTACTGGTGTGTACTTGAAATTGGAGGGCGTTCTTTAAAATAAACATCATTTGATAGACGGGTTGAAAGCGGTGGCGTATCCGCAAACAATTCCCCAATCAGTTCGTATACTTTCTACATCAACTTGATTACGTATTTAGCAGAGAAAATAATAATCGTTTATAAATGTAAGAATATATAAGCGAATATTATCCATGAAATAATATGTAAACTGATTGGTGAAAAATATACTAGACGCGCTTTAGCAGCTATTTCAAACGTGAGATATTAGCCAGCCATTACCTTAAACGAACCACCAGAGTAGTTACAGGGTGGTGAAAGTTTTCGCATATATTTCAAGAAAAGCTCATAAAAATCGAGAAGTAATGCAAAGAATGGCAGATGCTGTCATCTTTAATATTATATATATCAATGAAAGTTCCATTTCGGCGCCTATGTATTCTTTGACATGCATTCATGCATACAACATAGTTCCATCCCAACCGACATACCTATTCATACTCTGACATATAGGCCTACGTATACATAAAATACTGGCACACACACTAATGCAAATATACACGTCTACAATAGGAACATTGACAAAATATATTTACCCATACATCAAGATATGCAATTATTTATTTATCTGGCCACCATATGAACGCAGGCTGTATCGTCTAATGAAGCAGTCAACTGAGAACAACTTCTTGACATAGGAATGCAAACAACAACAATTTGACACTAACGCTCAAGAAATTTAATACGCGAAATGACTGGAAAAACGTGGTAAAAACACAGATTTATTTCCGATATTTGTTGGGCAAATCGGAGAAAGGAGAAAGCCACTGAGAGCAACAAGCCATTGAGTCAAAAGAGAAAACAAGAAAAGAAAAGAAATATGAAGATATTCCTCTCAGAGCAGCGAGTGTGTAACAGCTATCATTTCAGTCTCTAAATTTTCCTAATTCTTATGTTTGAGGATGAAGTTTGACATTTTAAAGGATGAGATACAAGGTATGTGATGTTCATGCCTTTCCCAAAGTAATCAGCCACATAAGTGAAGCTAAGATAGATCTAATCACAGAATGAAACCAATTTGTATGACCAGCTCGTGAATGTCTTGCATTTATTGTAACAGCATTCACTTCGCTTTTAGAAACATAAAACTAATTTTAATGCTGTAACTAGGGGTTTTTTTTCTCCGGAAGTTAGTTTAGTATTACTTTCAAAAATATTCGGTTAACATCAGCGAATGTTTCAAACCACTTCGGTTTGTAACATATTAGAGAGGCGCCAAAATGTAGATTTATGGTAGGAGAGATTCATTGATTGAGCACTAAAATTTTATATTCAGTATGTCAGGTACAAATCTTCTTCCTAAATGCACGCTTTACTGGTTTAGAGTAATCTTAGGTTTCACATTGTTACATCTGGGTTTGCTATATAATGGTTTTCTGAGCATCAGGAAGCCATTATTAAGTATATCTTCATAGCTTAAATGAATTGGTTCTTCAACTTGCTGCTGCTGCTGCTGCTACTACTACTACTACTACTACTACTACTACTACTACTACTACTACTACTACTACTACTACTACTACTACATTGTTTTCAAAAGTTTCAAGCGAGTTTCGGCTGCACCCTCAGCTGCACCTCTGCTCAAGTGGCATGTGCGATACAATCTGGGAGTTTAGAAATTTTGTTTGTATGTTACAAATATTTTGTTTAGGGATGGCTTTATTATTTCAGGTGTTTAATGTTTTGTCTTTTTGTCGTGTAGAATGAGTACAACATGAATTGTGTTGTTTCGTTGGATAGTGATTCTGTTTATTTCGTGTAGTTTGTGAGTTGTGTTATGTGATTCAGTGTTGGGTTGTGATCGTGTTGAGTATGTACTGTGTGAGTTGTAGCATATTGTTAGGTTGCGATTCTGTACACGATGAATTATGTGAATTGTTGGTGTGTTGCGTGAGTCGTGTTCTTGTTTTTTGGGGTGATGTTTGTTGAGATCAGGGATAATAAAAAATGGTTGACTTCGACTTATCGCTGGTGACTGCAATTGTCCAGAGTGCATCGATAAAATCTTATAAATATTAAAACGTTAAATTGTTCATCTCATATATATATATATATATATATATATATATATATATATATATTTATATATGTATGTATGTATGTATCTATGCATGTATTTATATATCGCGATTCTTCCCATCAGAAAGCATTGCCGCAGTAGCATACTCTAGCAGCTTTTCTACAACCATAAAGGTTGTACAACCATAGCGGAGAAATACTTCATGATATCCTCTTATCACAATACCGCATTTTTTAACGGTATTGCTAAAATTAGTTAATTTCTCAGCCCTCTCGATGGAGAGACTAGATAGCCGCTAGTTGAAACTCTGACTTACTGGTAGATTTATTTATTTGGTAATCTCTGAGTAATGTGGAGTAAATCTAAGAGTGGGTTTTTATGTTTGCATTCAGGAATTCGGTTACCAGTTTTTTTTCTTTCAGTGATAAAGTACAATCTACGTCCGTTTCAAGTAATAACTATTTGGTGATGTTAGAAAATTAAATAAGATACCTCTATAGAATGTATTGTCAAAATGACTCTCTTTCAAGCTTGCTGTTTGCATTTCTAACAACGGATAATGTTAACACTTGAAACGTTCGTATATTATTTTATTACTGGTAAAGATAGGTCTTGGAATAATTATTTAAACTCTAAAAATGATTTACTAATGCTTAAAATAGAAGCCATTGGTAATAAATTGGTGCTATGAATGTACATATCGCTTAAACCCTATGGTGAATTCATTAAACTTTAAAATTAACATACCGTTTACTGAAAATTAATCAAGGCTCTGCAAGTTTTGATGAGATGGAGAGATAAAAAAGCTAGGGAGCCCCTAGTTTTGGAAATACGTAGTGCGAGTTGTGTTCAGTTCAATGAATTGAAAATGCCTTGCTTAGGATACGAACTTTGTTTAGCAGGGTGTAACCATGTAAAATGGCGTCTTTTTTGTTTTCCTTTACCATAACTATTATTCAACTTCCAGCATACAGTTTATATCCAGTTCAAGATCTTTCTTCTTCGATAATTCGTCAACTTTCACCCTCCCGGGTGATGCCTATTAAACTGAAATAGTTTCATTTCTGTTGCCTACGGAAAAACATGTCGCAAATACAGCCAGACTGTTGTTATATATCGTATTTGCTACATTTTTGTACTTCTTTTAAATTTTCGTGTCCAAATATCCGCATTTTGTTCAATAGATATAGATGCCGACTATATCGTGTCTTTATACATACTTGTACTTTAACGCTCCAAGACCTAGACAGCCCCAAAATAACGTGGTTTGTCTTACTGTACAGATAGCGTAATCTATAGCCCATATCGCTTTCTTCTTTCATTACGTTCTCATAAGTTTCTGTATTGATTTAGTGCAGCTAAAATCAGACCTTCCGTTTGTTGTTTTTGTCCAGGGTTTATTAACAATGTAGGCGGGGAAATATATATATATGTATGTATAAATACATATATGTATATATATATATATATATATATGTATATATATATATATATATATATATATATATATATATATATATATATATATATATATATATATATATATATATATATATATATATATATATATGCATATATATGTATATATATATGTATATATATATGTATGTATACATATGTGTATATATATATATATATATATAAATGTATATATAGATGCATATATATATATAAATGTATATATATACATATATAAATATATACATATATATATATATGCATACATATATATATATACATATATATATATATATATATATATATATATATATACATACATATATATATATATACATATATATATATATACACATATATATACATATATATATATATATACACACACACATATATATTCATATATATATATATATATATATACATAGGCGGGGAAATATACACACACACACACACACACACATACACACACACACACACACACACACTCATACAGACACGTACATACAAATGTCTGCAAATGTGTGTGGGTATTTTGTTGTGAACATCATTTAGTAAAAGTAGGCAGTTTTAAATGTTTATTCGCTTGGATCAACCAGCGATATATTATTAGTTCTAGCTTATGATCCTCTCATCTTTAGCAAACCGTTGAGCAAATTAGATTCCATTCAATTTCATTTTCTCCGTTTTAATTTTCGTATAGTCCAGAATTGCTTCTATATTTGTATAAGAAAACTCGTAACTACAGCGTGTCGAATAACTGGGCAGCAACCTGAAGATATCGGGCGACAAGTTTGCCTTTGTTAATCAGCACGAGTCATTAACGATAATCTGAGACGATTCATATAATCGCTCGACCCCACCAGATCAGTCAGCTCTCAGAATTAAATCACAGCAATAAAGAGATTTCAATCGATAAGAGATTTCATCATGTATGTTATCAGATCCGCTATTCTGCTTGAGTACAGCGTCAAGCTGTCTGCTTTATAAATTCCTTATTTTCACGA
>NC_142930.1:9626160-9648660 GCF_046866305.1 Octopus bimaculoides | reverse complement strand
CTCTCTCTCACACACACACACACAGACACTCTCTTTCTCCCCTCTCTTTCTATCTACATATGTATATATATATTTATATATATATATATATATATATATATATATATATATATATATATATATATATATATATATATATATATATATATATATATATATATATTTATATATATATATATATCGCGTGTATGCTTGTTTTGTGGTCGTATAGTTTGTAGGTGTAGTGACAGGGATAGGGATGGCTATCTCTATGTTTACGCGCGCGCGCACATGCACACACACACACACACACACACACACACATACAAAACACACACACACACAACAAGGTAACTACAAGGAGTGATTGATTGTTTGTTATTACTTGAAAACTATACTGAAAATACGACTGTGTTCCCGTTTGAAATTTTTTATTGTCGCTTTCTCGTATTTCGGATGTTGTTTTCTGGACAACTGCAGAACATGACATCTGGCTTGTAGAGATAAATATATGACAATGCAGTTTGTATTACAGCTATAAGTCTATCACCAAAGTTTTACTTCTTATTCAAGGAATTTTTATTTTTAGACTTAAAGGTTCTATGACCCCCACCCATCAACCCACCCATGAACAATAAATAAGTTTGAAAATCTTTGCTCTAACAGACACGTACAGACATACTCAATGTGCGCGCAGACACACACACACAGACACATACACACAGACACACACACAAGCACATGCACACACACACGCACACACAGACACACAGACACACATACAGAGTTACACACACAAACTAACGTACATTTCTAAATAAATAGCATTGACGGAGTGTCAGTCTATCTAGGTCTTGTGTGTCCTTGTATCTGGTCGTCTGTGAGCGTGACACTGACAATTCTAAAAGTACAGCAACATTTACATAGAGTCGTTCTAAAGAAATTTTATCATATACACTACTTTGCCTCATCTATTTGGAAGTAGAGAGTGGCTTACACAAGTTTAACTAGTTTTTATTCATGTGTCATAGTTCAAACGTGTATGCATACACACAAATCCCACATACGCTCACACGTTGACTAACCATTCTATCGCTGACTTCTTAAAGGGTCAACTTTATTCTCATTATCATTTGCCTTCTTTCACAATATAACGATGGCCTTCCAGATTTTTCTTTATCATACACTGAACTAGCAATGAACGTCACATTTCGTTTTCTTTCTTCTCTATTTTTTTTTTATTCGCGAGAGGGCGTGTAATAGAAGGCAGTGTAAATAGATCTTTCTTTGGGCTATGCAATAATTTATATTTTCTCAAAGGCATTTAAGATACGCCCACTCTTATAACACAGTTGAATAATTACAATCCTAACCACATTTTAACTACTTCTGCACCTCATCTATTACAATGTTTTTCAGTCACCACGGAACTATGTCATTTTGCCAACTATAAAACCATTACACTTACTGCCCTCTTTACAAAGTCTCACCCGATGACTCTAACTACTACTCCTCACCATCAACATCGTCGTCATCAACTACTACTACTACTACTACTACTACTACTACTACTACTACTACTACTACTACTACTACTACTACTACTGCCGCAACCACTATCACCTTCTAGCACTACCCCTCCCACCAGTACCACCACAGTCCATATTGTATGAACCAAGCTTAATGTTAACAAAAAAAAAATCCAAACTATTAGAAAATGAATGGTGCAAATGTCAGCGAACTTTCCAGTATTGTGTGATTTGTGATCATTAAATGCTGTTTCCCCTCATTGATATATTTCAACAAATAAGAATTATACCCAGATTAATGATGTCTTTGGACATGGCTGAGCTGAAAGTCAGTTCTTTTTTGGGGGGTGGGGGTGGGGGTGGGCGGAAATAACAATTAAATTAATATATACATTATTTACAATTGACGGATATTTGTCCTCATCTTGTTTGTTGTTAGCACAACGTTTCGGCTGATATACCCTCCACAGCCTTCATCAGGTGTCTTGGGGGAAATTTCGAACCTGGGTTCTCATTCTTAAGTTATTTTTCGATGTTGTTATTATTATTATTATTATTATTCAGGTCACTGCCTGGAATCGAACTTGGAATCTTGGGGTTAGTAGCCCGCGCTCTTAATCACTACGCCATATGCCAGTGGGCTCTCTACATCTACACAGGAAAGTTAGATACTCCAGAAAGTTAATGATATTCATTAATGGTGATATTGATGGTGATGATATTGATGAAATGAAGAGCAATGTTTTAGATTCAGAAAGTAGAATATCCTAACTAAGTACCGAAACATATTTTCTCCTTCCATCGCCGAATTATTGTTCATAATATTTAATTTTTTGATATGTCAGCAAGGAAGCCTCTATACGGTTTACTCGACCTACAAGAAATAGCAGCTAAATGCACCGTCTTACACAACAAAGGGCGTACATATATTAGATAATATAGTCTTAGATTTATGTCCTGGGTATGACTTTAAACCACGTCCGGTAGTAGGGCCCTGGCTCAAGAGTTCCGGGCTTTTGAGGAACATTGACTTACTTCTTAGGATCGCGGTTAAGACAGTGCTAGTCTTAGTTTGGTTCAAAGAAGCTTGGTTCAGCAGCAATTTTTATAAAAATGCTACTTAATAACATGTCATAGCTTATTTACGTCCCAGGTTATAGATTAGTAAGTCATAAATAAGACATTAATAATTTTTCTAGAAAGAGCCGAAACAGAATATTTTAAGTGGGAGGAAAACAGGATACAACCGTGCTCATACAATTCTTCAGCAGCATTAACAACTTAGATAAAGTGAGTTAAAACTGTTAAAGAATCCGAGCGAATTCCTACCACAAAGTTCGATTAAGTTATAAAGGTAGCATCTAAATAATATATGGTTGTAGTCATTTTCGTGATTGCGTGCCGGCATACTCTCTCTCTCTCTCTCTCTCACACACACACACACACACACACACACATGTATTGATAGAGCTGTATCAATTAATATATCTTTTCCTGACCGAAGACAGTAGTGTATGATTTGAGAAGAGTTTGGTTGCGATCAAATAAAAAAAAAAAAATCCTCGTTGGATTGGGTGACATTATTGGTGGGGAATTGTGCAGAATATAAGTTGTGTGGTTTGTTGGTGGTGTATAATGTATATTATAGTATCGGGTATCAATTATATAGGAGAGCGTGTTATATTGATTTATTGGGTGGTTATAAAGTAGAAGTGTTTTCTGTGTTTTCTGTTATTCTTTTTTTTACTCTCGGCACAAGGCCCGAAATTTTTTGGGTGGGAGGGCCAGTCGATTAGATCGACACTAGTACGCAACTGGTACTTAATTTATTGACCCCGAAAGGATGAAAGGCAAAGTCGACCTCGGCGGAACATAGACGAAATATCGGTAAGCTTTTTGCCCGAAGTGCTAACGTTTCTGCCAGCTCGCCGCCTTTGTGTGTTTTCTGTTATATTAGAAGGCTGTGATCATGTAGAGAATGGTTTGTGTGAGCTGTGCAGACTTTGTACTTTGTGAGTAGAGCTACTGAATTGAAAGGACTTACGCAATATGCGGAAAATGCTTAGAATGCTTTACTTTTGGACAGTATGTAGCTTTCAGCGCTGCAATAATTTTACGTATTTTTCTATGTTCTTTATCATAATTAGTGTTCTAATTATTATTGCAACTTTAATTACTTTCATACTCCGATCTTACATATTAACATTTTAAGTACATTTCCTTGTACATTTAACGTTTTCCGGAATTATACTGAGTGATGTTCTACTCAGAAGAGATCGATATCATTTTCGTTATACACATTGATAAATGATATTAGAACGGTTTGCCTCGATCTCTTTTGTCAGTTTGGACTTAAATGACCCAGACGTTTATGGTCAGATTGTTCCAACGCACAGTGTCTAATGCATTCTTATAACATTCTGTATTAGTTTGTATTTAGTTTGAAAGATTCTTGATGTGAATTGAACCTGCGCATGTGTTATTATTATTTGGCGTAATGACTCTTCAAATGACTCATTTGCGTGTTGTTTTATTCTTAGACACTAAGTTCAGTTTTTAATATTCGTCTGACTCGTCTGTGCAATGCCTGTTTAATTTTCTCCTTCAGTTGTGTACTGTCTTATCAGCTTCATCTTCTCCTATGTATTTATATGGGTAGTTCTGTTCTAATTGTCTGATTTCGGTGTCTGGATCTAATTTGGTGTTTTCCGTTTTATTTGCCTCTTCTTATATCTTCGGAATCTGTCTCAATTTTATATCCTGGCTGAATTCTTGAAAAAGTTTTAGTAGGTTCTCAGCTCGGTATTATTCTTTTCAAATAATTTAAAGTAATCTAAATAGAAAAAGTGATGTCATCCACTGTCAACGAGAATCTGCAGTGTCGCAAGTTTTCCACAACTATGAATTCGACATCTTCGGCCATTTCACAAATGCGGCAAGATACAGTGTTGTTTGAAAGTGGAATGCGTGCTAAAACTGAGGCAGCGTTTGGCATATTAGCAACTTTATATGCTTCAAGAATGGAGGGCCTAATCAGATCTTCGCCAATGGTATGTGGGCGACCCTGTTTTGCTATCATGAGCGAAATGTTATAGGACGCCTGCAGACCAGGACGGTTGTTAGTATGGACGAGGAAATTTTTGAGCGATGAAGATGGGACATTTTTTTTTTTGCGATGGTATTCTTCGAAGTACTCCTTTGGCTTGCGAAATAAACCAGGATGGATTTTTTGTAGATGATACAACAATTTCGAGAGGGTTCCATTGAGTCGTTAGTTAATACTTTTGAGATAATACACTGTCGTAAAAAAGGATCTTCTACACTGGATACAAAACCATATTTGATATAATCTTCGTGATATTGTCTACAGAATCTTTTTTCCGAGTCGGTGGACGGAGAATTAAGGGAACGTTTTTCCATATCACTGACAGCAAAATTTCTACAGATTACAATTAGACTAACACTTGCGTAAAAATGTACGTACCTGGAAAGCTAATACGATATGTTGGGTAAGCTGTAAGAACTGCGGTTTCGTTAGTAATCCTGAATTCAAAAGTCAGGTAGAAAACACGATTGCGTTGACCGGCCGAGAACACAAATTTTGTTTTAATGCGCGCAAACGTGGACCCGATTGTACGCGTCTGTAGCTGTCTGGCACGCGTCCGTGTATGATTGGATAGCTAATCGTCCAATAGGCAATGAGTGCACTCGTATGTGCTCACGCATTTGCGATGAGGCATATTTCGTTTGCGCGACATGTGCGTGTACGGAAAAATGTTAATTCTTCAGGTGAACCACAGAAAATTTTCCACGGACCATCTGAATTTTCCTGTGGATCACCTGGATTTTCCTGTGGACCACCTGGATTTTCCTGTGGACCACCTAGTGGTGCACATGGACCAGGTTGGGAACCCCTGACATAGACCCACATTGCTGCCGATTCTACAACCACAACAACAACAACGGCGGCATCGGAAACAACAGGAGTAATAGCTGAAGGCGCTTACATAAATGACGAGATATCGGAGAGGAGTAGCGACGAGTAGAGCAGCTGAATGAGTCCCTCTCTAAAAGGAAAAGCAAAAAACAGCCTTACAAGTATATATTTGCATACATGCATCAACCAGCCTTTCCCAATTTCCTCTGAATTCTCGTTAAGTAAGAGAGGGAGACCATATGATTGTAAATCGTGATCGTGACCGTCGTCCTAGAAAAATAGTAAAGCCGATTGGACTCCAAAAGGTATGCAAACCAGCCCTCTCACAGCAACACCAACATAAAACAACAACCTAACCCATAACTATCATAACAAAAACACTTACCAGAGCATAAAGAATACAAGAATAAGCTCTGACACAACAACAGCCACAGCAAGAAAAACAACAACGCCCATAAATACTTGTCAAATTCACCGGTGGCTTGTGAAATAGTATACTACAAAGAAATAGAAATAAGAGGAAGACCAACGACCAATAGCTCTCAAAGGCGACAGCCGACAGACGTCTGGTGAAGACCACAGCAGAAGTCTTCAAACCTCCGAGTCTGCTCAGACAGTTTCAACTGTCTAACTGGTACCGATTGCGTCTCTCGAAAGAGCCAATATGGAATTAGAAAATTACATCACGCCTTCAAGATCATATCTAGTTTTGTTGTGTTTTGTTGTTTACTTTATTTTGGGTGTGTTGCATTTATCTTCGTAGTTTACGTTCTAAGTCTTTTTTTTATATTAATGGTACTTTATTGTCAATTTTTTTTTTTGCTTTCTGCATGAATTCCTTTCCTTTATGTGTTCTGTTTCGATTTTTGATATTTTGAGGGGCTTTAGTATATATATATATATATATATATATATATATATATATATATACATATATATATATATATATATATATATATATATATATATATATATATATATATATATATATATATATATATATATATATAGGACGATCAATTAGCACATATTTATATTGGTAATTGAACCTTTATAACATATATTCCTGATCTCTCACCTTAACATCTAATCTACTTAAATTCAATCATCAGATTCCTGTATTGAATATCCTTGTTATTTCCTAACATCCTTTCTTTTTCAGTCCCTTAAACCTTAGTAAACACATTATTATAAACTAATATAAATCCGATAATAATTTTTATTTTTTATTCACATTATATAAATAAAGCTTACCTATGTGTCTCCTAAATAGTATCATTATCTTATCTTCAGCTATAATTTTATTAAGATAATTCAAAATAGTTTTCATGAACCCAATATACTTAATATCCTTAAACTTTACACCCTATCCAGAGCCCCTGAATTCAATACTGACATTATTTCATGATTTTTGTGGAAAATAATTACATCTCATTTTATTTATTCTATTAACATACCTCTTATTGTGAAAATATTGGTTAAAGTATTATTGTTATCTGTACCACTATACTGTTACTCTATTCAGACTAAAAGAAAAAACCTATTTGACCCATATACCTAGGGTTTTAATTCCTCAACATTAATTCCTCAACATTTTGATAGTAGTAAAATGACCTGATACTACTCTGACCAGTGAAACCTTTAGATTCTAATACATTTTATAGTCTTGTCCATGCATACTGCTTACACCTTCCCTCTCTTTAGAAGTAATTGTCCCTTTGCTATCACCACTAGATAAGAAACAATAAAATCTGAGACAGTTAAAACTTTTTGTCTAGAATCAATTACTAGCCTGATAGACTCGGCTATGTCAAGATGGACTTATGTATTCTTCCTCCCACTTGGATTTTTATGTATTCTCTCTCTCACTTGGATTTGAAATGTTGCCACATTTATAATATGTCTTTTCTACTGTAATTTTCTGCATTTTCGTGCAGCTGAAGATTGCTCTTCATATTGCATTTAATGTAATGCTCGCATTACTTAAATAAATTGGAGTAGCATGAAACGTGCGTACTGCAATCACCTTTGAAAATCCGTGTTGCTTATTTTTTGATTTTGATCACCTATCCTTTTGGGATACGATATTCGGGTGCCTACGCATAAGTACCATATTCAACCTTGAATATCTCTCTCTCTCTCTCTCTCTCTCTCTCTCTATATATATATATATATATATATATATATATATATATATATATATATATATATATATATATATATATATATATACTTAATTTACCTAATCTGTCGGGATCCAATTTTACATTTAGGTCAGGGTTATTTTCTCTCCAATCATTGGACAAGAATATGGTAATTTTGGATTTCGTGTGTGGTGTGGGGTGGGGAGAGTGTGATTGCAATATATACGTATAGAATAGAGTATATTCATTTGTATTCATTTATACTTTTTTCTCTTTTACTAATGAAACTGAACTAATAAATTCCGGTCCTTTATATAGTTTGTCATCAATTTTGACGGGTACTGGTTTATTTGTTTCTGACAATGATGTGAATTGTACACTCCACTTTTCGTACCTTTAATTATTAAAATTCGAACTGCGTATTATCCTTTTAATCTTGATATGAATAATACGATTTTTTAATTGTAGTGTATGTCATACGATCATTCGTAATACATTAATTACACAAAGATTAATAAATTTTACATATATATATGTATTATACTACCATCGTCCTTGAACATCTCCATGATATTTTTCGATTTGATTAGTTGTTATTTAATCGATGTTAATGAATATTTCTAATCACTGTCGTTATTATCTCATGTTAATCGTCCTCGGTCTTATTGACTTATTATTTTATTATTGGATATCATTCCTTGGGAGCAGTTCGTCCTAAAAGCGGTCGTTTACGGACCAGTTTTCAGAAGCTGAATTGCAGTTAAACACAATAACACTTGCTCGTTAGTCAGAGTGAATAGCCAGCTTTCGGCACCGTTTCATATCGCGCACTCGATCTGTCAGGTGTATCATTTCTCGTCTCTTCTGTACATGCTATTACTGCGGAAACTAAAAACTCTCGAGAGGCATCCCGTCTGAGTGATGTCAGCGTAGGCGACAGAAATCGCCGTAGTGTCATCGGACACTATGGAAGAGGTCGTTGTCAGCACCATTCTAAAGCAATACGAGCTGATGGCAGGAGCAGAGATAAACCCGGACAAATCGGTGGGCTTACAGCTTGATACCTGGAGAAGCAAGTCTATACTGTTGGATAATTTCTTGGAGCACTGGACAGATAGAGCAAGGTGATTGAGTTTTATAACAACTTGATTTCATCCGATGAAATGGCAGACTTGCTGAGCTGCTTCTGAGGTGAAAATTTCCTGGGATAGATAATCTATCTAATGAGCTATATTTCTACATTCCAGATTTGTTCTATCCTATTTTGGCAGCCGTCTACTGCATAGACAGGGAGCATTCCTAGTTGAGTGAGCCAAGGAACAGGAATTGTTGAGGTAGGCTCCGAACAAGGAAGACATGATAGAAAACTTCAGACCCATAATTCTGCTCAACATACATGGTTGTATTTTTTCTTTTTCTACTATCATTAATTTCTTTGAGCCCTAGTGGTTAATAAAACAAGAACCGTTAGCATACCGAGCAAAATGCTTAGCGGCATTTCGTCCGCCTTGACGTTCTGAGCTCAAATTCTGCTGAGGCCGACTTTGCTTTTCATCCTTTCGGGGTCGATAAAATAAGCACCAGTTTCGCACTGGGGTCGATGTAATCGACTAACCCTTTCTTCCCCACTCACATTTCAAGCTCTCTGCCTATAGTACAAACGATAATAATTATAATTATTATCATTATTATTATTATTATTATTATTATTATTATTATTATCATTATTATTATTATTATTACTATTATTATTATTATTGTTTTCAAAGTCCGCCGAGGTCGACTTTTCCTTTCATCATTTCGTGGTCGATAAAATAAGTACCATCTGAGTATTGGGGTCGATGTAATCAACTTACCCTCTGTCCCGAAATTGCTGGCCTTGTGCCAAGATTTGAAATCATTATTATTATTGTTGAAACAACGAAACAGCAGAATCGTTAGCACGCCGGACAAAATGCTTAGCGGAATTTTATCGGTCCCGTCACTATAATTTGAGTTCCCATTCCGCCAAAGTCGACTTAGCCTTTTCATCCTTTCGGAATCGATAAAATAATAACCAGGCAAATATTAGGGTCAATATAATCGACTTGCTTCCTCTCACAAAATTTCAAGCCTTGTGCCTATAGCAGGAAGGATTATTATTATTGTTGTTGTTGCTGCTGCTGTTGTATTTAATTTTTTTTTATCATCCGTTCTATGTAAATCCCCACACTTTATATCCGTCTTTGTGTTGTACTCCTCATCCGATGCCCTAGTGGTATCTAAAAGAATTCGTCATCATCATCATCATCATCATCATCATCATTATATTATTATTATTATTATTATTATTATTATTATTATTATTATTATCATTATTATTATTATTATTATTATTATGAATACCCGTTGATACTAGAATCGGTAGAATGCTTTGCAATGTAACACAAAATATTATTTTTTCCAGACGGAATAGAAATTAGATTTTGCTAGTGAGTGAAGCCAACTGTATCATTTAAACATATGTAAGAACGACCGTGCGAATCCAAAAGGAGAAATGGTGACGAATGGAAAAACAGGGCTCCTTTTATTAAAACGCGTCACACGGTCGAACACAAAAATATATCAAGTGATATATCTATGTTATACTTCGATAACATAGTGAATTCGTAAATGGCCAGCAAGGAAGACGATAGAACACAACCGTATGAGAAGATGAATAACAGAAATATTTATTGTGACATTAAAATGTATGTCTGTGTGTGAGTGTGAATGCGACATATTAAAACATAATAAAAGACAGGCCGTCGTGTAAAGAAAAGAGTGTGTGTGTAAGTGATACATGTATGTGTATGCGTGATATACAGCAGATATAAAAAGAGAGGCAGTAACACATATACGAATTTGCCAGTTTGTTGAGTATACAATAGTAACAGTCTGTTTGTAAGAAGTTGAAGCGTGTGTGGCAGAGCGATCACTCGTCGTGATGTTAGGGCTTCCATGCCGAGCCGGGTTCTGGAATACAGATGTTCGTCGCAGGCTAGGTTCTTGTCTGTTGTCTATCGTGGCGAAGGTGAATCGCACAAACAGAGTTAGAAGTTCTGCGGTAGTTTTAGTTAGCTGGTGTACGTAGAAATCATGTTGACGATGTTGGCGATGCTGGTGGCGAATCTTGTAGTTTGTAGTTGAAGTGGTGTTGACGCTGGCGGCGACGATGGTGGTAGTCGTAGTGTCGTGTTGACTGGCGGCGATGCTGGTAGTAGTCGTAGTTGGAGATGCTGTGATTGTTGTCGCTGGAACTGCTGCTGCTGTTCTGTGTGGTACACGGAACAGGTCTCTAAGAGAACTGAACCGAGACGAATTTGCTGGGCATCTAGCAGTCTATTTAAAGCAAAATAGGGGCTCCAGAGAGCATCTGAAAAACACCATCACGTGACCTTATTAAGGGCCACTGATTGGTCAGTTTGCGTTCTGGCGGGAACGGTACGAAGCAGTTGCCGCTTCAAATAATAATTAGTCATGTGATGACAGGGAAAGATGTTTTCTACTACGCCCGAACTTGATTATATTTATAACAGCGAGAGAAGATGGTTTCTTTGTATATAATGGCGATCGAGGTGTTAGTTTCACTACACATATATAGATAGAGGCAAGGAAAATAATAATGATAATAATGATGATGATGATGATGATGATGATTATAATAATAATAATAATAATAATAATAATAATAATAATAATAGCGACAACAATAACAACAGCAGCAATATTAATATTCTGCCATGAACTGATCTGTTGCCTTTACCGTAGTTCCTCCTTTTACCCGCCTCTCTTAAATTGTAAGACTTATTTCGCTCTCGCGGAAACAATTCGACAAATTACATTACTGTTTAAGTTATCAAACAAGTTTCTAGAAACGATGTCAGGCTTTGGCAACAAACATCGTTATCGTAGCACTTTTACTGAGGGAATTAACCCTCCCTTGAAGGGCCTTTACTTGGGGGAAATTTTTTAAAACTTTATATACTTTCTCAAGTAGTTACATGAATTCTGAATGCTTCAACACGACTTTTTATCTCTCTCAAGTAGTTTAGATAAGTAGTTTAATAACAACTCATGTCCACCTCCGTTCGAAAACTTTCTCTGTTTCTTTATTCTTTCGTTTTTTTTTTTCTTTCTTTTTGTAAATATTAATTTGTCGACTGATAATCTGCGCTACATGTCACATAAAGATATTCCAGCAGAGTTTTTTGCGCTTTCGTTTATCTTTCACAAGGTCACTTTTAGAATAATTAACCCCAACATTAAAAAGATAAATGCTGTCAAAATATTTGATATCACTATACACACACACACACACATATATATATATATATATATATATATATATAATACATATATACACTATACATGATATATAGAATATATATCTACATATATATATATATATATATATATATATATATATATATATAAAACACATACATACACACACACACGCATAAATATGAAACGATGGATTCTATGTCCACAGTACTCTTTAACAAACAACGACACTTGACTTCTTTCGTTTTTAGTAAACACGTAACAAGCAATTAAATATCTAATCCAGAATGCCTCCCATCGTTACACATTTAAAACCATTATTCAACTCTGTCGAATGATAAGAAAATCGGTCGAAATCTTCCTTATATATGTACATACGTACATACATACATACATACATACATACATACATACATACACACATACCCACCTTCCCCTCTTTCTCTTCCCCCATACCCACCTTCCCCCTCTCTTAATCCACCTTCCCTCTCTTATACCCACCCTCTCTCCTCTCTTCCTCTCCCCTCCCATACCCATCTTCCCCCTCTCTTACATCCACCTTCCCCTTCTCCCTCCTCGTCAACACCCTCTCATAAGCTCATCCCACCACACCCCAACACACTCCTACTCTACCTTCCCACTCCACCCCATCCAATTCCTTACACCCACCACCCACCCCTACCCACAGACCCCTACCTCTACCCCACCCTAAGCCTAACCCACACTCCACCCATGCCTTCCCCACCTCCCAACACCCTCACATCACACCACACCAATACCCTTTGCATCACACCACGCACACCACACCAATACCCTCGCATCACACCACGCACACACTACAACTGACCAACTACTAACTCCCTTTCTCCCTTTCTCCCTTCCCCATTTTCACACTACATACGTCAAGATCACCAGCATTCTACCTCCCACACACAGCCCCTCGTTCCCGATCACCGTTTGTTATCTCCCCCTTTCTTAGCTCTCCTGAAATAAGAATTTCTAACTTCCGGTCAGTCATTGTTATGATCGGCCATTATTATGATTGACCGTTGACTGAACACTATTCAATTTTTTTTCTCCGTGTTTTTCTCCTTGTCTCCGTATTCTTTCTGTTGAAGAGCGTAGCTCGAAACGTCAAAGACTTTCCGTATTCCCGAGCGTCATACTAATATATACTTTTGTTATTTACACCACCTGTCCTCGTCTGTTGTTATTATTTGTATATTCTTGTATATATATATATATATATATATATATATATATATATATATATATGACAGGAAGGACAACAAAAGAAAGAAAGAGACCTCGATATTATGCAAATAGAGGAATTTATCTGTAAAAAATATGTGACACTTATTTAGTAGCCATGATAAAACTCTGAGTTTCGGATGCCAGGGTGGGAGTAAAGATCTTCAACAGACAACTTAAAAATTAGTTTTAGCTCAACTGCTAATTTTAAGAACATAATCGCTCACAACACACAAAAGCCACAATATGAAGCCAGCTGTTCATGCAGGGATAAAAACTTGTGCCCGCTAAATGGAGCTTGCATGTCCGAGACCATCATTTATGAGGCCACCGTAGACTCTGTATCCACTAAGGACGCAGTTTCCACGAAGAAATACGTGGGCCTCACGGAGAGTAATTTCAAGGCCAGATTCAATAATCACACTTTGAGTTTCAGGCACTGGGACAAAATAAAAAACGACAAAATTATCCAGTCACATATGGTCTTTAAAAGATAAAGGTGTCAGTTACAACATCCATTGGAAGATCCTTTCCAGATGGCTCATCTGGAAAGGCAGATTAGACCCCACAACATGTCTAAATTCAAAGACTGAACTTTTCGGATCATGTTCACATGTGGCCAAATATTTGCTACGTTTTTGGTCCCCCTGTGTTTACTGATAAGACTTGCTTTCTATTTTTGTGTCTATCTATAAGCTTTTTATCTCTCTATAATTATTACTTATATTTCTTATATATTTTTAAAATATTTTAAAATATTTTTACTGATTAGGACCTGCTGATGGGACTGTACTGATAGGTTTCTATATTGTGTCTATGTATAAGCTTTTCACCTTTTTTTACTTGGATTTTATATTTGTATATTTTTAAATATTTTTAAAATTATTTTTATGTCTTTTTTACATAATTATAGGATTAATGTTTTTGTATTTTTTCCACACATATTTTTCAGTTTTCTCCCCTCCACCCTGCTTTTTCCTGTACGCCTATAGACACGTACACGGAACTTTATATGTGCGCGCTTGTGAGTGTGCGCGTGGATGCGTGCGTATGTAGATATATGCGTGCGTATATAGAGATATGTGCGTGTGTATATGGATATATGCGTGCATGCGATGGTATACGCAGTTTTAGACGCGTTTTGACCTTGTCACAACATAGTAATTTCCCTTTGTTTTTAACGGTCATTTTTCACAGGAATTTTTAATTGCCGGATAACTGAAGAGATGCTAGCGTGGGCTCCCGCCCTGGCATCCGAAACTCGGAGTTTTATCATGGCTACTGAATAAGTGTCACATATTTTTACACACACACACACACACACACACACACACACACATATATATATATATATATATATATATATATATATATATATATATATATATATATATTTATATATATATATATATATATATATATATATATGCGTGTGGGTTTGTCATGTCCTGGGTAAGACTTCATACTTCATTCGATATTGTGGATCTGGTTCGGGAGCTCCAGGGTTTGAGAAGTATGGAACCACCCCATAGCCACTGTTGTTCCCAGGTCTAGTCTAACTTGGAGTAGTAGCACCTTTCGGGGCCCCAGTTATGGATTAACTAGCATATATGATGACATTACATCTGAGCGCGGGCTTTGGTTGGTGTCAGGGCGTGCAGTAAAACCACTGAGAGTGAGGGGACCCAAGCCATTGCGGTAACACCCTTCTAGAGCGGCACACTATGAAGTAAAACAGGATTCCCATGTTTACTGGTCATTTCGTTTTGGCCTGTCACTGAGCGCTAATGACAGAAACTCAGAGAGTGGTACTCACGTTGTACAAGCATTTATTACTCTAATTCAGTGAGGTACAGATGTGGCTTCATGGTGACCTCATTTTTGTCATTCCATCTACTGAAAGTCCTATGGCAATGGAAAAGTGGCAACGTGAAGGTGAGTGGGTTAGGGTTAGTGGTTTGGGTATTCGACTCAAGGTCGTAAGGTTGTGAGTTCAATTCCTGGCGACGCGTTGTGTCCTTGAGCAGACACTTCATTTCACATTGCTCCAGTCGATTCAGCCGGTAAAATTAATAATATCTGTATTTTAAAGGGCCAGCTTTTCCACATTCTGTATCACGCTGAATCTCCCTGAGAACAACTGAGTGCACATGTCTGTGGAGTGCTCAGCCACTTGCACGTCAATTTCATGAGCAGGCTGTTCCATTGATCGGACCAACTGGAACCCTCGTCGTCGTAACCTACGGAGTGCCAGAAAAAAAAGTGTGCGGACTTAACCAGTTGGAAGTGCACAGTAAGTTACAACTTTTGTCTGTCACCATTGCTTCAAACCACGGAAATTGCAATGGGACTGAATTGTCATCAGTAAGGTCATGGATAGAAAGAA
The DNA here is from genome assembly GCF_046866305.1 of Octopus bimaculoides. Classification (NCBI taxonomy): domain Eukaryota; kingdom Metazoa; phylum Mollusca; class Cephalopoda; order Octopoda; family Octopodidae; genus Octopus; species Octopus bimaculoides. The sequence continues at coordinate 9,633,129 of NC_142930.1, read as the reverse complement.
ATGCCATTGACAACGAGGAAGCACAAGGTGGCAACCACGTGAATATATATATCAAGTGTGCGCTCATGGGACTCTATGTACATTGACGACCTACACGCTTCCTTCGCTAATACCGTTCACTCTTATAAAGATGATGCCACGATAGACCCCTCTTTAGCATTTTCCCCGAACAGCTTTTATCCACCCCCTCACCATAGCACGACTTTAGCACATATCTAAACTTCACTACATCCATGAATAAAAGCTTTGAAAAGATCCTCCGATAAGGACATCACAATTTTGTCACTAATGATCTAACTTCAAAATTATACATCTATAATATTGTTAAGATTGCATCCAAAAGATTAGCTTTCTTCAGCTGAACGCCAACTGCATCAATTTTCCTATATGAATATAGTTCTTTCCTTTTAAAAGCGTTAAAAATATGAACAAATGCTGCGATAAACTGTGTTCTGTCCCACAGGAGAGATATCTTGATGGACAAAAAAAGAATGTATACAAAACACATTATGAAAACTTACAAAATCCGATCCCTGTGTGTTTTTATATACATACAAATAGATTTGGAGTTTACGAAACTGATTCTTTGTGCAAAAAAAAATGTGAAATTTGTTGACATTTTTCAATGGCAAATTCAATTTTTTTACAATACTCGCTGTTTTTACAAATACCAACAAAATAATATTTTTTATATATAAGCAGTTATTATAACATCAGAAATATGCCATTTATTTACAATTAAACATGCATTATTGGCTTGAATTCCTTATGATGATAACAGCAGAGAGAAAACATGTCTTCTTTCTTTTCTATGCCTTTCTTTCTTTTTCGATATTCCCCTTTCTCTTATTCACCTCTCTCTCATCTCTTTCTATTTGTTTCTCTCTGTCCATTTATCTGTCTCTCCATCTCTTTCTGCTTTTACTTCACTTTTCAGTTCTTCCCATTTCCCTTCAATTATTTTTTTTAATGTATATTTGAATAACTGTAGCTGGAGATAGAGCTTATGCTTATAGCTTACCATTACTATTGGATTCATTTATTTGCCGCTGGTGGTCCTGTTATTACTCTTACATTGATCAAATATGACATTGCTGAATGCCCTTTGCTAACGGCCCAAAATAATTAGCCCTATATTGTTGTTAGTAACATCAACTGCAAAAGTAAAAGTTAGCCGTCTAATAGGCGCCGTATAAAGACATTTCCGTTCTAAATTTAGTCCCGTTTTCCACATATCTGAAGTTATAAATTTCTATAATTCCTGATACATGTGTATTTTGATGTTTATACTCATTTATACATATTTTTGTATGCAGTCAAGTACTTCCGTCATATGCTTATTAAGGGTGTGGGTTGCCATCTGTAAGTTTTTACGCTTGCCAACCTTCTGATATATTATGTAAACCATTTTTTAACCCAATAATAGCTGATACTTATAAGAAGCTAATGATTTTTGTTGATTTTCTTTTTATTTGTCATGTGGGCACATTAGGAAAAAGCCTACGGGCTGTGAAAGATGAAACAGATAAATAAGTTTAACCCAAGCTAATAAGCATGCTGTCTTGTCATTTATCAGCTGTTTGTTGAAACAGAAACAAATTTAATTTGCTATTAGTTTGAGAATTAGGTTATATTTAGTATAGACATAAACTCTATGGCATAACGCAGCTTTTACTTTAAACAAACAACATAACGTTTATTTATTCTTCTTAATGTCATCAGATCGGGAAATATTTTTACTCGTGTAAAAAGTGGAATCAAGACTGATTCCACTTAATGTATATTATCTTAGGAGTGCCGGATAGAAAACAGCATTAAAAAAAAAGAAACCTTTGTTTCTTGAGGATTTTTACTATATAGCCACTTTGAAGACAATATATTTCATACTTAAATGTACAATTTATCGTTTTGAAAAGAATAATATAAACTGATCTAGGAGGATATTGTTGCTAATGAGTTAAAAACATTAGTAGAGAAAGTGTATGAAAAAAGGAATGGTGTAGCAATTCAACCGAATCATAAACTTGGAATAAACGAATAGGAATCAAATTTGTACGCAAAAGAAAAATAAAAGCCTTACCAAAGTAAACTACTCCAAAGCACTGTTTGAAATGGTAACCTGATCTGATATCTGGTATTTACATACTTATTATACCGCAAAATAATATTGTACAAAATATAGTTATTTTTTCTAAATTCTTCGAAGACATTATAAAACAGAAAGGAGTCAGTATCTAAGATTGTGACATTGGAAAGAGAAACAGTAAGTCATGTAATGTCCCTACTACTTAAAAATATTACATAAATATGACTTTCTATGGCCAAACAGATTTAATCTATTCCAACGTCATCGGAAGACAATAGCTGCATACACTGAAATAACTTTTGCTCTATTCATTTTCAGATATTTGCCACAGAATCCTTACTACATTTTCATTTTAATGAATATTTTTTCGTTTTAACTGTTTAGTAGCAAAGAGATCTACGCAAAAGTAGGAATTTAAGATTGAGCATATCGAAGTTTGAAAAGCACTGTAACAGCTGAAACGACAGGAATTGCATTTGCTCCTTATTTACAAAAATGTCAGATTCAACACGATCAGCTGCTTCGAAAGGAAATATCTGAACCGAAAAAGAATATTAAATTATTCCTTCTCTTTAATAAATCAGCTAAAAGCATATTTCGTTGCAGACAACGTGGTTGCTTCAACCAGCATACATTATTAACGCATTAGATTTATGCAATTCATTTACTGAAAGGAAAATGATACTACAAGAAAAGTTAACCTTTCTTTTATTAGTTAGTTTTGGACTAACTAGTTTTGGATTAGTTAGTTTATAAAACTAACTTTCATTAGTTAGTTTTAGATTGGTTAGTTTATTAGTTAGTTTTGGAGAACAGAAATTTTATTCATTTAAGCTTACGCTATTGTATTTTTATTGTTCAACGTCAGAAGCAACTTCTTTCTATTCCAAAGTTCTGTTTCAGACAAAAAATGCCAGTGCCCCAATAGTTACAGGTATAAACCTTAACTTGTAATCTGGATAGAATAATTGCAGATTTCTCAATAGTTCAGCGTTGGTGTTCTCTTGTTCATTGATCTTCAGCTTTATGTTAACATCCGATAGGCAGCTGATTTCCACAACTGTACACAACTTCTCTTCTGTATCCTAAATCCTTATATCAGGTATTCTATGTTTACATTTTATTGAGGTTTTCAAAGGGACATTCTTCCAATACTCCTTGTATTACGAGTTGTTATGTCTTTTACCATACTGTGGGTTTTTATTTCTGTTCTTAGTGGTTATCCTTCTGACAGATTTCGTTATCGAGTGTCCTAGCTACTACAACATCATGTCTCATCAGTAGATAATACCATGATGACATTTTTGGACAACTGCTTATGATATGGGCGATATCTTTGGTGCTAACTCCACAAAGTCTGTCTCGGTTGTCACATTTTACTGCTTTCCTTGCATCTCTGTCTCTTTTGTGCATCAGGTATTTGGTTAATATTTCCTGTTCCTGGGTTGCGAACGCATACCCTTCAAAGTGGGAAGTAATTATCCGGTTGTTGGTTCATGATAGACTGGTTTGATGATCAATGTTATTATCATCTCGGAGTTTTCTACTAACATATCCATGCATGGTCTTCTGCTCATATACGCTCATCCTTTCATCTGATGATATGTTGCGACTTTTTGGGACATGTATTTAAGGTTATCAGACAAGGAATGCTGTTCAAGGAGCTGTCTTCCAAGTCTTATGAGGCTATCAACCTCATGAGTGCAAACTTAGTCAAAGGATGCACTTCGACACTTGGTGGTTAAAAGATGTTACTGAAGGAATATGGTACGATATACAAAAGCGGTTTGGATCAATGTTAAGCCCCTGCCACCTTGTTTTCCTTTTAGGTGGAGGCGGTCTACATCACTGATATAGAAATATTCTGTGTGCTTGTTAGTATCTTCCGGGCTTTTGCATCAATAGCTCGGATCTCATCAAGCGTCCAATCAAGCAGCCCAGATGTTGATATGAGTCCTGGCACTGCAAACACATTGTGGGTCACTGTTTTATTGAATGCAGAGAGTTCCGAGGTCCAATTTTTTTTTTATTCGGCTGTAATATTCTTTAGTGACACGTGTTTTGTTACAGGTGCCATTTTAAGATACGTTTTCTTCCACCCTTAGATATTTGTAACATTCCTTATCAGATATAGGGGAAACAGTTAAGTCACTGAGGAAGATGTTGCTAATCTGGTTTACAGTTTTCTCTCTTCACAACCATATAGCAACGTTTATCTTGACCAAATTTCACCCTATATCCTTTGAGAATGTTGTAACCAGGTCAAGGCTTTTTCCCATCTCATGCATATTCTTTGTATATAGTTTCAAGTCATCCACAAAGAAACAGTGTGTTTCCTTGTGAACCAGTGAGATATCCTTTAAACTTCCTTAACATTAAGGACAAGGGATTTACAGAAAGTATAAACATCACAGAGAGGTTGTCCCCTAGGAATATACCTCTGCGATACTGTATGTATGTATGTATGTATCTATGTATGTATGTATTATGTACAGACACATAAAAACACACACAAATAAAGTATTAAATTAAAAACTAAACCACTTTGTTTCGTTTGAAAAGATTTTCTTAACCTCAAATATGCTTTGATAGTGATCGATTGTCATCTGCTACTTCTATTTAACCCTGAGTTACTTCTCGCTTTTACTGGTTTTAAAACTGTTGCTGTAACTTGGTTTTATTCTCTGATTCTCGCTCCATTATTTGACGCTCTCCTACTTAATTGTTGTCGTCTCAGCAGTCACATACTGAATTACGTCAGGAAAACAAAAGCTATATCTCTTGTGGCTTGTGCTTGTGCATCTCTGTGTGTTATTTCTTTACTACCCACAAGGGGCTACACACAGAGGGGACAAACAAGGACAGACAAACGGATTAAGTCTATTATACCGAGCCCAGTGCGTAACTGGTACTTATTTAATCGACCCCGATAGGATGAAAGGCAAAGTTGACCTCGGCAGAATTTGAACTCAGAACGTAGCGGCAGACGAAATACCGCTAAGCATTTCGCCCGGCATGCTAACGTTTCTACCACCTCGCCGCCCTCTGTGTGTGTTTAGGTGTTCGTGTGTGTACGTGCGCACGTGTGAGTGTGTGTGTGAGCGTGTGCGCTCGCGTATGTGAGTATTAACCTCCATTATTTAGAATTAACAAATAGTGAATTTTATTTTCAATTCCCTAACTTCATTCTTCAAACTTATTAAATATAAATTAAAACGCATTTCTCACAAAATAGATGTCAAAACTTTACAGTTTCATCTCAGTCCAACTATCAACCATTCTAGCCATTACACCACCTCTCACTACAGTTCACTGCAATCATAATTCTTTCACTTGCCCTTACCTTCATTTAAAATCCCTCGATGCCATTCACGCCGTCTTCGTTTGTTGTTTCTAACTACAAACAAACACACTTTCAAATTATTATAGGTAATACTTCCGGTAACTATTCCATCACTGGGAATAGAAGCAAATTATATCTCAGAATTCAAACTTCCTGTAAAATCTCAACAGTCCTACCGAAAAGTGTGACTCTAGCAGCATTGCAATTAGATGCTGTTAAATGTAGTATATAAGAAGAATATGACAAGCAATAGACAAACAGTTTAATGGTTATTGTTTTAATGCTTAACCGTACTGAATAGACAGACAACGAGAGAGAGAGAGAGAGAGAGAGAGAGAGAGAGAGAGACAGACAGACAGACAGATACACAGACGAACAAACACACAGAAAAATAGACAGACAGACAGATAGATAGATAGATAGATAGAGAGAGAGAGAGAGAGAGAGAGAGAGAGAGAGAGAAATATATAGACAGATAAATAAATAAACGAGTCGCTAGGTAGGTAGCTAGGTAGATAGATAGATAGATAGATAGATAGATAGATAGATAGATAGATAGATAGATAGATAGATACATTTCTTTTATTAGCCACACAGGGCTCAACGAAGATGGGACAAATACAATGTAGAGCTTTTCTTTTTGGGAGGGGGAAGGAAGGAAAAAAAAAAAAAAAAAAAAAAAAAAAAAAATAGATAGATAGATAGATAGATAGATAGACATGTCACCAGTTAGGTAAGGAAATGGATAAATTTATAGTTAAAATAACCTTAAGTAGCAAGTTACTCTAGAATACCTAGACATTTGCATTAGCGTAAATAATTTGGTAAATGTTTAACTTTTTAATCTACAGTTATCCTAAGTTCATTATCTTACTTTAGGTGGCATTTTCAGAATGTAGGACAGGGGCGAGCATGTCCTGCCATAATTCTCAGTCCTTTGTTTTCTGCAACAGTTCCACTTCCTGGTGCTTAATGCTTCTTTCTTCCAGTTCGTCAAAGCTTGACATCCATATCATCCTTCTCCCTTTTCCCCTGCAGTCTTTCTGGTTATGGCTAAATCCTCCAAGCCCTCTTTCCTCATCACATATGCAAGAAATCTCAGTTGCTTGGTCCTTATCTCACGAAACAGTTTCCTATTTACCGCAGCCCGGGTCATCACTTCTTCATTAGACATTGTGTCCATGCTATTCTCAATATTCTCATTGAGGACCACATTTCACACCTCTCCAAGCACTTTCTTATTTCTGATATTATAGACTATGCTTCACTTCCATACATTAACACAGGGAAGATATAACAGTTCATTATGCAGGTCTTGGTCTTGATGCTAAGAGTATATTTCCTTTAGATGTTATACAATTTTGAGAATGCGGATTTTGCCAGCACTATTCGTCTTTTGAGCTACTTCACAAATCTGGCATCTTCTATGATCAAAATCCCAAGATAGTTGAAGGTCAATACATGCTTATTGATTTGATTGTTCACTTTCAAAATGCACTTTGGACGTCCTTTCTTTGTGACCACCATACACTCTGTCTTG
>NC_142930.1:9583660-9621160 GCF_046866305.1 Octopus bimaculoides | reverse complement strand
GAAATATTGGTTTTAAATATTGGCACAAGGCCATCAATTTTTGTTGGGTTAGAGGTGCCTAGACAATTACATTTTATTGCATCCGAAAGGATGAAAGGCAAAGTCGACTTTGGTGGAATTTGAACTCAGGACGTAAAGACGGACGAAATGCTGCTAAGCATTTTGTCCGTCCAGCTTGCCGCTTTGCCTAAAGTAATATTTACGTCAAATTTTGGCACAAGACCAGCAATTTCGGGTTAAGGAATAAGTCAATTACATCGACTTCAGTGTTCAACTGATACTTATTTTATCGACCTTGGAAGGATAAAAGGAAAAGTCAGCTTCGGCGGCATTTGAACTCAGAACATAAAGACAGACAAAATGCCGCTATGCATTTTTATCTGGCGCGGTAACGACTCTGACAGCTCAACGCCTTTGCCAAAAGTAATACCGGTTTCAAATTTTGGCACAGAGCCAGCAATTTCGGAGGAGGGGTTAAATCGATTACATTGAACCCAGTGCTCAACTGGGTTCAGCTGGTTCAACTGGTACTTATTTCATCGACCCTGAAAAAATGAAAGGCAAAGTTGACTTCAGCGGAATTTGAACTCAGAGGATAAGAACGGACGAAATGCTGCTAAGCATTTTTCCTGGAATGGAACCATTCTGCCAGCTCGCTACCTTTTTTGTCTAAAACAATATTAATATGTGAATGAACGCTTGTGTTTTCTGTATGTACCAACAGATGTGTAACTCATATTAAACATTTATTGTAATGTTTATACAATAAAATGTATATAATGTCAATTTTATTCCTTACACTGCATCTTCCAGCCTCTCTCTGTCTCCCTTTCTCCCTCTCTCACTTTCTGTGTGTGTGTGTGTGTGTGTGTGTGTGTGTGTGTGTGTGTGTGTGTGTGTGTGTCTGTCTGTCTGTCTCTCTCGCTCTCTCTCTCTCTCTCTCTCTCTCTCTATATATATATATATATATATATATATATCTGTCTTTTGAAATGTACTTTCTATATTTTCCTGTGACCAAATATATGTTGTCCTCTAAGTAAAGTAAAGAATATTTCATACCCGAAAACCTAAAACATGGTGTATATACATATGAAGTGAGATAAATGGTACGCATACGTATGTAGTGAGATACATTGTATATATATTTTCTTTTTTTGTGTGTGTTTTTGTACATGAATTTTTTAACAGTATCTTATAGGATGCCCTATCTATCTATCTATCTATCTATCTATCTATCTATCTATCTATCTATCTATCTATCTATCTATCTATCTATCTATCTATCTATCTATCTATCTATCTAAAAAAAGATGGGTGAATGTAGCAAGGATGGCACGTGTGAACGACGGAGCCATCTTGAGCATAACCCTATGAACTAAAAAAAAAAAAAAAAAAAAAAAATCCAAGAAAAAAAAAAGAAAACAAAAAAGCAAAAGAGAGTCACTTACTGTTATAGTTTCTTCAATGAGAATATTGACCAAGGTTACCGTAGTCTTTTCCGTAGGCTTTTCTTTCCACGGCCAAACCTAAACTGTCCTCCCCTCCTTTTACACGAGAACATTACTGTGTGATACACGATCCCTATTGATCGCCCTTTTTTTTTTTATCCCTTTTGATCGAACTACCCCCTTTTCCTTCCTACGATCCCTTTTGATCGACCCCCCCTTTTTTTCCTTCCCCCCTCCCAAAAAGAAAAGCTCTACATTGTATTTGTCCCATCTTCGCTGAGCCCTGTGTGGCTAATAAAAGAAATGTATCTATCTATCTATCTATCTGTCTGTTTGTCTATCTATCTATCTATCTATCTATCTATCTATCTATCTATCTATCTATCTCTGAAGAGGAAGGTGAGAGTAGAAAGGGAAGTCTTGTCTAGTGAATGCTTCAAAAAAAGATGGGTGAATGTAGCAAGGATGGCACGTGTGAATGACGGAGCCACCTTGAGCATAACATTATAAAGGAGTAAAAAAATCCAGACAAAAAACAAAAAGGCAAAAGAGAGTCACTTACTGTTATAGTTTCTGCAATGAGAATATTGACCAATGTTACCGTGGTCTTTTCCGTAGGCTTTTCTTTCCACGGCTAAACCTAAACTGTCCTCCCCTCTTTTTACACAAGAACATTACTGTGATACACGATCCCTATTGATCGCTTTATTTAAAAAAAAATTATTTATTATTTTTTTTATTTATTCATTTATTTATTTATTTTTTCTCTCTCGGTCCCTTTTGATCGAACTCACCCCTTTTTTCCTTCCTACGATCCCTTTTGATCGACACCCACCCCTACTTTTTTTCCTTCCTTCCCCCTCCCAAAAAGAAAAGCTCTACATTGTATTCGTCCCATCTTTGTTGAGCCCTGTGTGGCTAATAAAAGAAATGTATCTATCTACCTGTCTGTTTGTCTATGTATGTATGTATGTATCTATCTATGTATCTATCTATCTGTATGTCTATTTATTTATCAGTGTATGTGGTGTGTATATGTGTGTGTATATATATGTGTGTGTATATATATGTGTGAGTGTATGTATGTATGTATGCATTCAGTCATTAAATTGCAACCGTGATGGAGTGCCGCGATATTAGATTAGTCAAACAAATCGACCCAGTACTTGAATCTGAACGTAATGATAATTTTCTGGGTTATTGAAGTCATCTTTAGCCTGTATATTTACAATATTTATATTTACACTATGTTTCAATTCGTTATCATCTGCTATCGTCATCAGGAGTTTCATTCGAAGATGTGCCCATTGTAACTAACTGGATTGCAACCTGAAATTTTCATTTCTAAAGTATTTAACACAAATCCGAGGTAAAAAGAAGAAAGAAAAAGAATCTAGAGATATTATACTGCTAATTAGTGGTGTTATTTTCGTTGCTCAGCCCCAGATCAGCTCTGTTGGTCATTCCTTCGTTTTTGTTTTACAGATAGTGTTTTTAGGATTATGTTATCCAGAGGAACTATACAGGCATACCCAAACTTACGTCGGTAATGGGTTCCAAGACATGCGACTTAACTTTAAAAGCGACGTAACACGAAAAGTCATAAAAAGAATTTATTAGCTTATATTTGTTTCCATAGATGGTTTGTACATATTTTCACATGCATTTAATCTGATTTTCCACTTCAGCATTAGTTTACAGGTGTTTTTTCTTCTATTTTTATACTTTAATTATGTCCCATGAGACCGACATAAAGTCGAATAAATCGACTGAAATTAAGGTTTATTTGTTAATAAAGAAAGGACGCAAAATCGTGAAAGACGTAACTCAAAACGGCGTAAGCTGAGGTATGCCAGTACTTTTGAAGAATGGGTATATGATTTGAGATAGATCTCGCAGTTGTTTCTAGCAGGTCGTATGACCACGGAAGGTAGGTTCTCGTCTATTCATTTTTCATGGTGTAACTAAATAAAGTCATGGTAGATGCAGCAATTAATCCGTTTTGTTTTCTCCTTTCAAAGTTTGCATTTAGCCAGTTAGTCTTGTGGCTATTGATATACATGTATCTTTCAGAACACTTAGAATTCATAAGCTTCCAATGTTCCGAACAAGCTTCCATGGCTGTAAGACACTACTGACTGATATGCAGTCAATAGATAAAAATGAGAATGTGCCTCGATGTTTTGAACACAATACACATACACACATCTGTGTCTTTCCCTGTTTATATATATATATATATATATATATATATATATATATATATATATATATATATATATAGTGTGTGTGTGTGTGTCTGTGTGTCTGTGTGCCTGTGTGTTTGTCTGTGTGTGTGTGTGTGTACGTAAGTACAGGGGTTGGACAAAATAATGGAAAACCGTCAAAAGCTTGTTTATTTTGATGTTTTTTTAAAACTTATTATTAGTGTTGCTTAATATGTTTCGCTAAAATCGCAGTTTCTTTTCAGATGTCATCAAAAAAAGGTAATTAAAATTGAAAGTGGTCTAATTGTTGGTTCTCGTATAGCAGGCACTAGCGTAACATCCCAAACGTTTGGTGTATCAAGAAGTCTCAAAAGTAATGACAAACTTTGAGAAAGAAGGAAAAAAAACCTCCACGTCGAAACAAAACACTGGAAGAAAACCAAAACTGTCAGATAGGGACCGTCGGACTCTTACACGAGTTGCTAGAAAGGATCACAAAAGTACAGCTCCCAAAATTACTGCAGAGCTTAATGTCCACCTCGAGAACCCAGTTTCCACAAAATACTGTTTGCCGTGAGCTGCACAAAGCCGGATTTCACGGGCGGGCTGCAATCAGAAAACCACTACTTTCAAAAACAAACGTTGCAAAGCGTTTAGAGTGGAGTAAAAACCTACAGAATTGGTTCTTAGAGCAGTGGAAGAATGTTACTTTCTCGGACGAGTCATCCTTTACCTTATTTCCGACCACCGTCCAAGTATACATGTGGAGACAGCCAAAAGAAGCATTTGACCCAGACTGTCTTCTTCCAACTGTTAAACATGGAGGAGGATCTGTGATGATCTGGGGGCGTTATATCTTGGAAATCCGCCGGCCCAATTTTTTCCCTTCTTGGCAGAATTAATAGTCAAGACTATTTAAGCATTTTATCTGATCAAATTCATCCTATGTTTGCGGAACTGTTTCCGGAGGGAAACGTAATCTTTCAGGGTGATAATGCACCAATTCACACAGCTAAAGTTAATACTGAATGGTACAAGAAACAATCTAGTGAAACTGAATATCTTATCTGGCCACCACAGTCCCCAGATCTCAATATTATTGAACATTTATGGTGCATTTTAGAAAAGCAAGTAATGAGTCGATATCCTCCACCATCATCACTTAGAAGAACTGGAGACTGCTTTTGTTGAAGAATGGACAAAAATTCGTTTGGAAACAATTCAAACTTTGTACGAGTCCATACCTCGTAGAATTCAGGCTGTAATTACTGCTAAATACGGTCCTACCTCATATTAAAATAAATTTGTTTGAAATTTTAAGGTGTTTCCATTATTTTGTCCAACCCCTGTATATATATAAACATAAAGGTGAAAAATTATAAATAATAAAGGTGGCTTATTTGCAATTTACAATATATATATATATATATATATATATATATATATATATATATATATATATATATATATATATATATATATATATATATATATATATATGCATATATATATGCATATATATATATATATATATATATGCATATATATATATGCATATATATATATATATATATATATGCATATATATATGCATATATATATATATATATATATATATATATATGCATATATATATATATGCATATATATATGTGCATATATATATATATATATATAAATATATATATACATATATATATATATATATATATATATATATATATATATATATATATATATATATATATATATATATATACATATATATATATATATATATATATATATATATATATATATATATATATATATACATATATATATATATATATATATATATATATATATATATATATATATATATATATATATATATATATATATATACATACATACATGCATATACATATATATGTTGTTTACACACCCGTCTTTGTCTTTTCTGTTTTTTGTGAATTCCAACTATATATATATACATATGTATCTATGTTTACACACATACACACACACACGCACGCACACAGACACAGACACACACACACACACACACACACACACACACACGGATATAATGTCATTTGGAAACCCATTAGTTTTACATCTCGTTTCACGCTTTCAACATATCAGACGACAAACGACTTGTGCCTATGTAATAAAATATCTTTGTTGTTATTCTCTTGGTGAGTTACATTCGTGTCTCTGTTTCGATCCCCAGATGAAGACTTTTATCATTAATTAGGTGTTTAGTTGAATTTATCCCAAAGGCATAAGCGATACCCTTTAACTGTAATCGAGAAGATAAGGCAAAAAAAAAAAGGCGGGGTACAGGGAGAGACAATTCATAGGACGTTATGAATTTAAGAGTGCTTGCCTATATGTAAGAAATAATATTTAGCACTCCGTTAGTGGATTTCTGTTGATATTGTTTTATTGTTGTCGAAATTGTTCTTGATGATGATGATGATGATGATGATGATGACGGCAATGATGGTGATGATGACCTCGTTGTCTTCAGTGAGTCTGTCACATGACCTGTATTAACACTTATCTTGGCAACTGCAAAGGGAAGGGAAATATAAACCCAGTGGTTGTGGATATCGTACGATAAACTTAACTCTCACGCTTCACTAGGCTGAGATGAGGGTTGTTATAAAAATTATATGTAATGTAATATTTATATGTATAATAAAAAAAAAAGTAACACTTTAAAATGGCATTGAAAGAAGAAACCGAAGTGTTTTCTTTTCTTTTTGCGTTATGTTGAATGTTTTAACATGGAGCCCTACAGTAAGCACTGCAGAATAATCAGAAACATTATCAAAACTAAGCAAAGCAAATAAATTTTAAGACATATGTCTTATGAAGAATCATGTAACAGCGTACGCAGGAAAATTTAAGATCTTATGATTAAAATGTATGCTTTGTAAAATATGTAAGAGATAAAAATTCCTTTTCTTCTAATTTTCTTCTACTTTTTATTGAACGATAGCATAATGCGAATGATTGGAATTTAACTATCTGGATACCGAATGAATATGAGATGGTAAAAAGATACGTTTAAAGGACACGTTGATGTACTTGTATCTGTGGACCACATGAAGTAATTAATTAATCAAAAAGAGCAGAAAAATAATTGGCCACATCATTAACACCGCTTGCAGTATTTGTCTCTCCACTTTATTAATCTCCACTGAGATTCAATTCTGGTTTGATCAACTTTGCTTTTCATCCATTCGATAGTCGATAAAATGAAGTACTCATCAAGTGCCGGAACTGATGGTACCAGCTAACCATGACCCTCCTAATTTCACTCGTTCAGCCCATGTTAGAAATTATTATTCTGCGCGCCTCGTTAGTAGAGTCGTTAGATCACTGATGAAAAATAGTTTGCAGTATTTTTCTTGGTTCTTAATGTTCTGATTTCAAATCCTGTTGAGTTTAACTTTGCCTTTCGTACTTCCAGAGTTGATAGAATGTATCAGTCACAGTCAATTATTGGATCAATGATATCGGCTAACTCCTTCCTTCAGAGTTACCTACCTTGTGCTTATTCCGTCTAGATCGACTTTGCATTCGGGGTCGATAACATAAGTTCCTGTTGAGCACTGGAGTCAATGTCATCGGGTAGCTCCTTTCCACAAATTTCAGGCCTTGTGCCAATTATGGATAGAATTATGATTATCATTTTAATTATTATTGGAGTTTGTCTTGCCTATACTGATGCTATTTTAGTGTTTCCTCTGTTGTGTAAAGTATGTGCAGTGAGTCCTCTGTTATTTTGTTGGTTGATGAATATATTAGTGCTATCTGCTTCAGTGTCAGACGGTGATTGTGTATACTTTGTGGTGTGTGGTTTGTGTTGCATTAATGGTTTGCAGCTGTGTGGAATGGGAGTTGTGTTAGTTGATGGTATAATAGTGTCGGGTAACGGTTATGCGTGTGTGATGATATTTTGTAGGAGCTGATTGTATATAGTATGAGTTGTGAGTAGTCTTTATATATATGTATTTATATATATATATATATATATATATATATATATATATATATATATATATATATATATATATATATATATATATATATATATATATATATGTATATGTATATATATATATGTGTGTGTGTGTGTGTGTATATATATATAATTATATTATTATTGTTATTGTTATTACTGCTGTTGTTGTTGTTATTATTATTATTATTATTATTATTATTATTATTATTATTATTATTATTATTATTTGAGAGAGCAGTGCATGCCAGCAAAGTAACACCCAGGAAAAAAAACATACGAAGCCCAGTATACACATCATGACTGCCCGTCTGATAAGGATACACCATGTACATGCGATATCTCTTCCGTCTTTACGTTTTGAATTCAAATTTCGCCAAAGTCGCCATTGCTTTTCATGCTAGTTTAGCACTGGGGTCGATGTAATCAGCTAGCTCTCTACTCCCAACCATATGTGCGCGACATGGTGATCTCATATCAAGGTAAACAACCCATGACCTTGCAGGTGGGGGCCTTTCATGCCAGTTGAGCACTGCAGTCAATGTAATCAACAAGCTCCCTACCCACAAAATTTTAGGCCATGTGCCTATACCAGAAAGAATTATTACTGTTGGACAATCATCAATCTGGGCAAGACAGTGAGCTTTCGGCTCAGTTCCTGGATGTGTAAGACCATGATTTTGGATGGTGTCGTGGAGCGCGAGACCGACAGTTTGATTGAATTTATGAATTATTGTTGTATTCCAGCCTTAGAAACTATTATTCACGCACTCGTTCAGTGTAAAAGCATTATTAATTTGTGGAATTATGTCCAATAACTGCTGTTGCGTATGGGAGAGATTAGGCTACCAGCCGAGTCCAACGTGATGGTTGGTCTTCTTAACGAGTAAGGAAGGCAGTTTCCCATCTGTCTGGTGGCATTGGCGAAAGAAGTTGTGTGGTGGTCGAGTATGAAAGATCTAATGGTAAACGCTAGTCTGTTTGGACGAGCTCTGATTAACTTTTTTAAAAAGTTTATATTTAATAGGAAGATTAGGGTGGTGAGTAAGGTAGTGAAAGTTGAGAGTCTTGAAAAGGGGTAAAAGTGAAGGTGACTGCTTCTAGTATGCGCTTGTAGGTTGGAGCGACAATTGCAGAGAGCACTTGCCCTTGGTTTACAGAATTATTTTGCGTCTATTGAGTTTCGCGATTGATCCATAGATGAAAGCCTTCCTGCTTCAAGAGGACAGCATTATCATCAATTATTACCTGTACGAATATATTTCATTTATAAAAATTAATCTAATTGTCCATGTAAATCCTTACACTATTTCTGTCTTTGTAACTGCCCATCTCATCCGTCACTATAGTGGTAAAGTATCAAAAATCATCATCATCATCATCATTAATTATTATTATTATTATTATTATTGCCTGATTGATTGAGAGAGCAGCACATGCCATCAAATTGACACTGAGGTGCAAATATACGAAGCCCAATAAACCCATCAAGACTACCCGTCCGATAAGGGCACACCAGGCACATGCATTACAACCGTATGTGCGCGACATGGTGATCTCATGACCTTGCAGGTGAGGCTCAGTTAGAATTCTCTTCAGCTCCAGTAGCCCATCCTGCTCAAAAGGTCCTTGAATAAGGGTTGTTTAAGGATATTGAACAAAACACCCATGTTTCCAGAAGTGAATTATTCAAATCTCAAAGAATTCCTCTTAACACATGGCTATGATGTTACCCCACTACTTAAAAACCGATTAAGTTGAAGATTTGCTTTTTGAAGAGGAAGAAATAAGGCCTATATATGTGGAGATGGGCAAACAATAGCACGTAGGTAAAAGCCACATCAATTATTATCATGAAACAAAAATGCCCAGCAGATTTGAATGTTGTTTACATATATATATATATATATATATATATATATATATATATATATATATATAATATTATTAGGGACAAAATCCAAAATTATATATATATATATATATATATATATATAATATTATTAGGGACAAAATCCAAAATTACAGGTAAAAAACTCAATTAAAATCAATTTATAAAAAATTAAAATTAAATTGAGCCTTATAGATAAAGTATATATAAAATATATATAGTTTTAGGGAAAATAACCAATTTTCAAGAACTCATCGATGAAAATCCACTATCACATATAGAAAAATTAATAATTAAAAGCACAATAAATGAGTATAATATAAAGTAAAGTAAATATCATAAGATAAATATAATAAAAAGATTACACGTGTTTCATAACCAATTTTCAAATAGAAAAGAAATTTAAATCGATTAAAATCAATTGAAATTATCGAAAATAAGTTCTATTCAAAAATATAGCTACTCGTCAGATCGTAAGTAGAACAATAATTAGATATATATCTCAACCAACAATAAGTACCAAATGAATTAATATGAAATACTTATTATATAAAGATAGAAAAATTATTTTAAAAATATCATAATATCAAAATAATAACCATTCAATAATCATCCCTTCATCCATTATAATAACATGTATATTATATACAAAAAACATCTTACCAAAATTATCATTGTTTTAAATTATCATTGTTTTAAATTATCATTGTTTTAAATACAAGTTGAACGAAGTTTAAGTTTAAAATAATAATGAAGATAAAATTAGTACATATTTAACCGGTGTAATAGTTAAAGCTATACTATTTAAAGCTAAAGACGTTTATTTAATTATGATTAAAGATCAATTGAATAATAGAAAAATACAAGATTATTTATTTCTACAAACGTAATAATAAAAAATATGAATGAAAAAATTATGAATGGAAAAAATTATGAATGAAAAAATTAGGAAAGAAAAAATTATTAAGAATAAAAGGTTAAACTTTATATATATATACAAAGTTTTGATTTAAAAAAAACTTTAACGATATTATAAACTATAAAGATTAATAATTAATCAAATAATATTAATCAAAAATAATCGAAAATATATCAACACTATTCCAATCGAAGTTCTAATATTATGTGCGCGACATGGTGATCTCATGACCTTGCAGGTGAGGCTCAGTTAGAATTCTCTTCAGCTCCAGTAGCCCATCCTGCTCAAAAGGTCCTTTGTTTCTTTATAGATTATTTTAATAGATAACTTATTTAACACTATATTATTTAGAAGTTATAGTTTCATTTCAACATAATATTAGAACTTCGATTGGAATAGTGTTGATATATTTTCGATTATTTTTGATTAATATTATTTGATTAATTATTAATCTTTATAGTTTATAATATCGTTAAAGTTTTTTTTAAAATCAAAACTTTGTATATATATATAAAGTTTAACCTTTTATTCTTAATAATTTTTTCTTTCCTAATTTTTTCATTCATAATTTTTTCCATTCATAATTTTTTCATTCATATTTTTTATTATTACGTTTGTAGAAATAAATAATCTTGTATTTTTCTATTATTCAATTGATCTTTAATCATAATTAAATAAACGTCTTTAGCTTTAAATAGTATAGCTTTAACTATTACACCGGTTAAATATGTACTAATTTTATCTTCATTATTATTTTAAACTTAAACTTCGTTCAACTTGTATTTAAAACAATGATAATTTAAAACAATGATAATTTAAAACAATGATAATTTAGGTAAGATGTTTTTTGTATATAATATACATGTTATTATTATGGATGAAGGGATGATTATTGAATGGTTATTATTTTGATATTATGATATTTTTAAAATAATTTTTCTATCTTTATATAATAAGTATTTCATATTAATTCATTTGGTACTTATTGTTGGTTGAGATATATATCTAATTATTGTTCTACTTACGATCTGACGAGTAGCTATATTTTTGAATAGAACTTATTTTCGATAATTTCAATTGATTTTAATCGATTTAAATTTCTTTTCTATTTGAAAATTGGTTATGAAACACGTGTAATCTTTTTATTATATTTATCTTATGATATTTACTTTACTTTATATTATACTCATTTATTGTGCTTTTAATTATTAATTTTTCTATATGTGATAGTGGATTTTCATCGATGAGTTCTTGAAAATTGGTTATTTTCCCTAAAACTATATATATATATATATATATATAAACAATATATGAGTATATGCATATATATGTACATGTATGTATATACGTTCATCTACATGTATATATAGATACATAACTGGGTACATGACGTGGCAAAAGAACAAGGACAAAATGGTAAACAAGGTGCAACAAACAAGCAGGCCACATAGAAACATCCCCTTCATCAGCTGCCACCATTAAAACTCCGGCGTTTCGAAGAATTAAGGCAGTACGCATCGTTAAAATGGTTCTTCCCGCGAACACAAATTAAATATATTCAATCTCAAAAATACTCACGGGCGCATTTGCACCAAATTTCAATATAGGTAGTGGAAAAATAGCATAGAGAAGGCAAGTCTAGTAGTGCGATAAAGAGCTCCTCTCCCCTATGTCTCTCTGAACTCCATAGCTCTTCGTATAATAAATGAAAAATTAAAAGAAGACTGAACAACTATTTCTGGCAAAGTCAATGGAAAATAGTGAGGAGAGAGGTACAGATTAGGCTGAGTCTGTGAATGACTTTATATAAATCAGTATGAAGTATAAAAAAGAGTCTCTCCTTTAAAAGATAAAAAAGAGATGGTTAAATCCAAAGTATGCTTGTAATTAAATTATAGTCTGATTGATAATTAAGGTCCTGCAATCTTGTTTTGAGGTCTTTTTTAATTAATGTGTTAATACTGCTTTGCAATACAGCTCATATTAACTTCAAGGAATACAGCCTACATTACTCTGAAAGATTCCTTCATACCAACTTTTAAATGCACCCTCTTTGGTAAAGAACGGTAAAAAGAGAATCTACTGCTGTTGGCACCGTCACTATCGTCACCTACTGATACTTAAATCATAATGGTAACATTAACATTCCTTTGCTGTAAATGAATATTCAATATTTCATCAGTAAAAATGCCATTACGCCTTTAGCTTAAATTATGAGAATTTCTCATCGGAAAGTAAATTCAAAGTTTGTCTTCTGAATAACAAGAAAATATAAATTTTAAATGAAATAGTTTTTTGAAGATGTGTTATTGTTTTCAATGGATTTAAATCTGCTTTAAATTATTGACTCCATGAGTATCCTATTTAATGCTAACAAAACTTATTCAGCCATTTCTAATTGGACGGAAGCACGAAATCGATATATCTTATACGATCGGAAGGGTGAGCGATTCGTTGTAATAGCATTGAAAAACTTTTTCATGGGGAAGACACTATAGCTCATTCAGCTTGCCAGAAATAAAAGCTAAATCTCCCCCCATTCATGTTAAAATTCTATCAAGTCTGGCTTATATGGATTTTTAGCTACGACTAGCTAGATTCACTTTGAAATTTTTAAAGGTTTTTAGATATAATTGTACTAGTTATATCTTACACATATTGTATCACCCACTTGTATTGATTGATAATATAAACAATGCTGCTACTTTTTAACTCAGATTATAGTTCTATTGCTACACGTATGCATGAAGCCTCTTCTTTTCCGACGATACCACAAATTTGAGTCATCGTTTGTTTTGTCGTTTGGTCTTTTTTGTTTTGTTTTCTTTTTCTGTTCATAAAATATTTTTCACCAACAACTGTAAGTACATTCAGTCTTAGCTTCTCACAGGAATTGTACACTTTATTCACATGCAATTTCAACAACCCATGCTAGGCCAGAGTTCTTATCAATAGAAAATTCCAAACCATCCTGGCATTCAGTAGCACTAAAACACTGAAATTACATACAGCTATAAAGTGTAAATATATATACATAGATACATATACATATAGATATACACACATACAGACACACACATACATACACACTCGCACGCACGCATTTTTACTAAGGATATTTGGAAATTTAAGTTATAAAAATTCCCGCATCTGGTTATGCTGTGTACGTAGCTGTAATCACCGAGAGAAAAATTACAGTCGGTTTCTAGTCTTTCTTGAGCCTCACTGTTCCTTTTGTAGGGGTACCATCCTGCATACTTGAAAGCCATCACATACTAGATCACATCTAAAAAAATACGTTCACTTCACAGGCCAACTCACGTTGAAAAATTGACAATTTGTGTCGTTCATCAGTCTCTTCTGTTGCAACCATAATGAACTCGCTTGTTATATGTCTTCCCACTGATGTGCATCAATGCGCTTATTTCTCTAATTCGTGCCACATGACTTCTACCAGATCACATTATCGTTGCTCATATATTTTTTAAAATTATTAATCTGCAACAAGAAAAAATCTAAATATCAACAGGTCCATAGCATTATCATTCTCCCACCAACAAAGTACTGTTTCTTTTAAACTGGTCACAAGTACAGATGACTTGTTATATATCACAAAGCTATTACTGATAACTAGCAATAGTTTCTACCTTGAGCTGCAGAATAAAAACGTGTTTTATGAGATAATCAACAGCATTAGTATAAAATATAATCAATATCCTATCACGCATTTAACTATTTCCAATACTTCTATTTTCTACACCACCACTTCTACTTTCTAGTCCTCTTTTCCTTTTCATTTTATTTCATTTCTCTTCCGAAACTGTCAACTTTTATGTTTATCTCCAAGTTTCAAGCTTTGATTCGGGTATATCAATATTAAAGGAACACGCTATTAAGGTGTCCGGTCAATTCGTCGGCAGCAATTTGTCGTCGTTTAATTACACCCTAGTCAATTCGTCGTGGGTCAATTCGTCGTGGGTCGATTCGTCCCCAAGTCAATTCGTCGTCAATCAATCCATGGGAAAAATGGAAGAACAAATATCTGAATTAAAGAACTTTTATTTTAAAGTTTGCTCTATTACATATTTATTTTTTCTTACAATTTAAGATTGTGTGCAATTGCTTTTAGAAAAATGACTTTTTGGCTAGGATCATATTTTTCCGTGACATTTTTTATGCGCAGGTTCATATCTCTGTATATTTTCTTTTGGCTTGGTTCTTCTCCTTGCATAAACTTCTGCAATTTGGTACTGGCAAACCTTTCCTCACATTTAATCACATCAATAAGTCTGCAAATATTTGGATGACTAATATTCACTGTGTTTTTCTGCGCGCTGAGGTGGTCCTATATAATTATTTTCAAAATAGATGGTCTTATATAATTATTTTCAAAATAGGATACAAATGACTATGGAATATCATGCATCATCTACAAGTTGTTCTTATCAATCTACAATATCATCAACCGGCAGGAAGGCAAGGGCGACAAAACACTGCATTTTTAGACTAAAACTGTCATCTTCGTAACATCTGCATTTTAGTCCTTCTTGAGCAGCATGCTTATACACATTTTGTCCTAAATGAAACAAGCAGCATACCAAATTCGACTCAGGAAATGATTCGACGAATTGACTGGGGACAAATTAATCGACAACGAAATCACCGGGGAGGGAGTGTCCTAGCACCCTAATTAACACGTATTCTTATCATTCACGCAAATAATTCCTTCCCCATGTTTTTTACAGAAAGGGTAACAACTTTACACCACTAAACTAAAATTTCATCTAAAACTAGTAAATATCATATCATATTGAAGGTGGGAATAAAACAGTATCAGAAAGGAAATAAAACAGAAGCCTATTCATATACGTAAATGATGTATTTATTATCTTTTAGCTGGAATTATTTTGTTTAAAATTATGAAGAAAGGATATATACTCCGGAAGTATCCTTGAAGTTTTCTTTTTCTTAATTAATAATAAAACGATATGCAATATTCATATACTTTTCATATCCTTCCAGACTAGCGAGACGGACAACGCTGCTCTTAAAGTTTAACGTCTGTAAATCGATGCTATGAATAAAAAATGTCGACAGAGAGCTAATTCCTGAGATGATGATTAGAGGAGAAGAGAGGCAAGTGCATCGGGTGAGTCGATAAATCGTATGATGTGTAGCTAACTATTTTACGATTACAGAGACCGTTGTAAAAGCTTTTGAACAGAGATCATATAGTTGTACAAGTTTTGGAATCCAGAAGTTATAGTATGCTGAGGATTATATTATAGCAATCAAACGAATATCCTTCTTTTCGATATTATCCAGGATGTGTTTGGGTAGCAGATACAACATAATCCTAAGCATTAGTAAAATCTCAATGTGTGTTTTTATAGAGAGGTGACAATTGATCAGAGGCAAATTATTTTCTGGCTCTTAAAATGGAGTCTAGTTTTGGGGATTCAGACAATGTGTAACGTCGCCAAAAGAGAAATGAGTAATTTTTATATGTGTATGCAGCTTTTGTAACGATTATGTAGACTTTAGGAACGTGTTGTTCAGTTATAGGAAATATATTGCAAGATTGTAACTGTGATATGTATAGAGATTGCATCTGGGGGGGGGGGGGGGGGGTTGAAGTTGTTTAATTTTTCATATTTCAGTTTAACGAGGTTATTTTATTATTTTTTGGCATGATGTATAATTTACACTGCATGTTGAATAGCGTCTGTGTTCAGAAGATTAAAAACAAATAAATCGTAATGTCACCTGTGTAGAAATAACTGGAGGAAGTGGTTGAACGGAAGAGTGTAGTAGATATAACTGAACCTTGAAGAACATCAGAGTTGATATAATATTGGCCTGAAGGCGCTGTCAATACACACAGCAAAGGAGTTATCTTATAAAAACATTTAATAAAAAAAATAGCACAAAGGAAAGGACCATCTAGTCTATTTAAATAAGACTAAGAATTTAATACTTTGCATATTCTTTAGGATAGTTTTTGGCAGAAATCTGAGGCGTGCAAACAAAATAATGATTTAACGAGATAGTGTCTTTGCAATCATTCATCCTGCAAAAAATAACAGCCATAAACTTTCCCGTCTTAAAAGAAATTGCACATTAGATAGTTTAGTCCTTCATAACGTCTAAAACGACTGTATAGTCGGGATTCGAGCAGTTATATTGATGTTATAAAATAAATACTAATCCAATACTGGAGTTGGCTTAATTGAATATAACCTGTCAACAAAATTTGTGGCTTTATACTTTAAAATTTTGTATAACCCTAAAAGTAGGATGGGTTTGATGGTGACAGTACAACGTGAGACACAGTGTTCTTCTGTGATAAGTTAGAAACTATAAAATGCTGAGCAGTTTAAACGTTGACTGATCAGTCAATTGATTGCTAAATTAAAGACAGGGTTCTTCAATTCAATTGTGTTCTTCTATAAAAAAAAAAAAAAAGAAAGAAACCTGTTGTAATCTGACTGTATATTTTTTGAAAATCTAGTCGTACTTCTGTGCAAATAGGATATGTACAAGTTCTAAACTGACCATTTTTGTTGTGTTCTTAATACCAGATGACTGCTGAAAATTAAAATTTGAAAAAAAAAAAAAAATAAACCATCGTTCTGATAAATATGCTATCGGTTTCTTCAAAACTTTTAAAACTTTGTGTAACAATAATTAAATGAAATTATTTGGTTCTATGTCTACTAAATCTATTGATGTCGATAGGAGATAGAATTTAATAATATTTCATACAAAAGAAAATGAATTGCAAAAATACACCACGGAGAAGAGAGAAAAGGCAAAGGGAAGAAAAAGTCAAAGAAAACTCAGCATGTCAGTATGGTTTGAAAAATTAATAAAATATTTCTACAGGAGGTTGCGTGAGTGTTATCTAACATATACCATATGACTAAGTTTAAAACTACATTTCATGAATAGATTTATACAACATAGAATACCATTGCATGATTAAACCATAATACTGTTCTCATCAGTGTCTCGATCTCAATATGTGGTCTTGCTATTTTCTGTAGATAAAAGACGGGGACTTGTGTGACGGCTGACCATAGCACATCAGGAAGACTTGATGAAATGCAATGAGAAATGCAGAAAATAAACATCTGTAATGAAACAACAGCTGCAATAATAAATGGTAAAAATAATAAACATAGTTCATGAGAAGTGTGGATTTGTGTGAATGCACTTGATATTAGACCAGGAGATTCTGAGAGTAATTACTGTTTATCTATGGATTCATTTAGTGATCAACACAGAAATATATAAATAGAGATTCTTATTAATAGAAACCACAGTAATATTAACAAAATATACAGCATACATGTACTAATTTAGCTACATACGCGCGCGCACACACACACACACACACACACACACGCACACACACACACACACACACACACACACACACACACACATACATGTAAGTATGCATTGTTTGCGCATATTTGTCTCCAATTGTGTAAACGTCTGTATTAATGAGTGACAGAGACAAAATGTGCATATGCATATGGCACACACACACATACACACACACCATGTACATACACACAGGCATACATACATGTACATAAAGGCACGTATATCTGTTCATATATGTATGTTTGCATGTGTGTGTGTGTGTGTGTGTGTGTGTGTGTGTGTGTGTGTGTGTGTGTGTGTGTGTGTGTGTGTATTTAGTACGGATGATAGGACAAACGAAAGAAAAAGGCACTCAACGTATTTCGTTGGAGTTATTTACTGCTTAAAACAGTTTGATTCAGTCCCTTATGGGTTTCTGCAAGGAGCCCATGACACTTTAAGTTACATGAGGCCGAATCAAAATGTTTTAAACAGCATGCACTGCTCTCTCATTCAATGATGATAATGATGATTATGATGATGATGATGATGATGATAATAATGCCTTAGACTTTCTCAAAACTACACGAACGAATGCCTTAAACTTGCCCAAAACCACTACAAGTTGTGCCGACAAAACCAAGTAGCGAAAGTGCTACATTGGAAACTGTGCAAAAAGTATTGGCTAGCGAGAGGCAAAACTTGGTATGAACGCAAACCCCGCAGAAAGTGGTACAGTCGGAGACTAGCAAAATTCCCTGTGATTTCCCAATCCAAATAGATCAGATGCTAGAGCTTAACAGACCGGACCTAGTGATGGTGGACAAGGTTATATAGTTGACGTTGCATATGTTATATAGTTGACGTTGCATGCCCCTTTGACCCACGAATAGTCGAGAAGGATGGTGAAAAGATAGATAGATAGATAGATAGATAGATAGATAGATAGATAGATAGATAGATACAACCCTCTTAAGTACGAAATAGCTCGGCTGTGGTAAGTAAAGAAGGTGAAGATAGTGCCAATTATTGTGGGGTCCTAGGGGAACAGTATCAGCAGGTATCAAGAGGAATATAAAGGAAATTGGAATAAAGTGCCCAGTAGTACTGTTACAAAAGTTTTGCCTCCTTGGCATGGCCAGAATAATCAGGAAAGTATTTGATAGATGAAACGAACGAATAGCGTGGTACCGTAGTCTGTAGCTAGTAAGCCCGCTACGTATGCAAGACTCCAGGAGCTGCAACAAAACCTGTGATAAAGAGAAAATAATAATAATAATAATAATAATAATAATAATAATAATAATAATAATAATAATAATAATAATAATAATAATAATAATATTGTTCAAAGCACCAATAAATAAGTTACTTTCGAGTTGCGCTTTTTGTCATTAAGTTGGCCTTGGTGATGGAATACATCAGCTATGTATACCTTAGTGATGGATTGTGTCAATCGTATACAAACGTAAAGAACTCATCTCTCTATTTAATAATAATAATAATAATAATAATAATAATAATAATAATAATAATAATAATAATAATAATAAATAATAATTATAATAAATAATAATAATAATAATAATAATAATAATAATAATAATAATAATAAGGGTGAGGAAGCTAATGAAGTTAAAGCTAAATGGTCTAGTTAATCTAGTTAAGGTTCTAAATACTTGGACAGTATCATTGCTTAGATACTCAGCAGCTTTTGTAGATTGGACAAAAATTGAATTAGCAAAGCTAGACAAAAGCAATTCAACATGAATGGAGGACTCCAGCCAAGGGCAGGGGTAGGAAGATTATACCTACCTAGTAAGAAAGGTGAAAGAAGGTTAATATCAGTGGAAGACTGCGTGGAGTTAGCTAGAGTATATGGACTCCTATATCGGTAATAGTGAAGAAAGTTTATTAAAATCTGCTAGAGCCACAGCAAGACATAGTAGGGAAACCAAAACACCAAAACGAAGTTAAAAACCAGAAAAAAGAACAGAAATTATCTAACTAGCAGGAAAAGGTGTTGCATGGTAGATAGTTTCAGCAAATAGTAGTAATGAGACATGGTTATGGCTGCAAAAAGGAAAGCTGCAGAGGGAGACAGAAAGTTTGTTAGTGGCTACATAAGATCAAGCATTAAGGAACAATTGGATAAAAGCCAAAATAGACAAAAACCAAGTAGATTCCCAATGTAGATTATGCAAATCAAAAGAGGAAAACGTTACTCATATAGTTACTCATATAGTGCTGGCACAGAAAGAATACAAGAAAAGACATGACAATCTAGGGAGAACAATCCACTGGGAGCTTTGTAGAAAGCTAGGATTTGAACATACTGATAAATGCTATGAACATGAACATATTACAGTTCCCATCGATGTTCTTTTTCGCAATCACTTCTCTTATATGTCTTGACCCGAATACTTGAATTGTAGTGCAATGATCAACTTTTCGGTTTGCTTATTTAAGCCTCCTCTCTTCAGCCAATCCAATGTTTTACTGTCATGGCTGCTTTCTGAACTCCTGCAAGGCAAAACAAAACAGAAACGTCATTGGAGTGAAGGAGTGGGTTACATTTGACGAATTTATTAGCATCTCAGATAATTTCAATTACAAAGAATGCAGACTAATGCAGGTAGTTGTCAAAAATGGCGAAAATAAACTAGCGGAATAGAAGAGGTTCCCGATGAAATTACATTATGATCACCAAAGCCCAAAAGCCTAGTAGCATCAAGCCGAACAACATCCCAAAAGTTTGAGGAAGTTCGTACCTCAAACGGACGAAATATTCTTAAGAGGTGAGAGTAGGGTGTTTTGCACTAGTACAGTCAAAGGTACCACAAAGGAGACTTTTAATGTGAACTATGTCAATAGTGTATCGCTCCAAGAGAAAGCGTTTCGGAAAGCTCCAGATCTATAGGTAACTACCCTTCTGGATGGTCACTTGTAATCACCTACATGGCAGGTCGGGGGTCTTAGACATGAGAAACAATAGGGGGCAGGGTCTGGATTTCTTTAAGCATCAAGTGACATTCCTAGAAATATCTGTCATTAGTATTAGTGGGCGATTTAAAAGGCTCCGTTGACTCACAGAAAGGCTGTGTGAGCAAAAGCTTCGCAAACCTGATGATGATGTCAAATTTTGTAACAGATTGTTATCGACGGTTGCGTGCCAACTTTTGGACTGGGCAGCATTGACGACTATTCAGACATACCGGCCGGAAGCGCATAGCTTCTTTTAGGCTAGATGCCTAAGTTGGATCGGTGATGATAAAAACAACAGGAACGAAAATCTGGTGAAAAAATATAACATTTCCGTGAGGGGCCAAAGAAGAGTTGCCTTTCATGGATCGGTGTTAGCGGTGACCGAAGGATGTCAGGTTTGTGTGTGTGTGTGCGCGCGAGCGGAGGCACGTGGCCTAGTGGTTAGGCTGTTTCACTCACGACCGCTAGATCGTAAGTTCGATTCCCAGACCGAGCGGCGCGTTGTGTTCTTTGAGCAAAACACGCCATTTCAAGTTTCTCCTGCCCCACTTTCGATCAGGGAGGTAATGTTGACCTGCTCTCCTAGTCAGCGGGATGTGGCGTCATTCGAAGGCTAAAACGATGCAAAACGTATTGTGACTAGCGACGTGTAACATCATTCTATTAGCCTGGTCGGTTACGTAATCACGTGGTCACCTGCTATGTGTGTGTGCGTGCGTCTGTGTGTGTGTGTTTGTGTGTGAGTGTGTGTGTGTGTGTGTGTTTGTGTGTGTGTGTGTGTGAGTTCGTGCGCGTGTATGCTTTAGCTGTAAATCCTTTATGATTTCATGTTATTTTGGTTCATCTCACTAAAACAGTAGGTGAACAACTCGCAACAGTTCGCTACAGACATGTGAGGTGTGGCCACTGTGACAGTCACTCGAACTGAAAATAGCTATCAATTTACTGTAAGCACCATACGTGCTTTGTGACAAGTTGATGAAGTCAAGCTATAATAATATAAGGTACAAAAATAGATGTTGATGTGTTGATGCATATATGCGTTGTTCAACTGATACTACAACAATAAACCATCATTAATTTAGTCTTATATACCGCTATTAGCAGAGTGTACATTGATATCCTCACACACACACACACACACACACACACACACACACACACACACGCACACACACACACGCACACACACACGCACACGCACACACACACACACTTTTTTAAAGATTATGAGTGGGTTTGTTTTAAGCTGCAGAACATTATTTTACTTGAATTGCTATTGTTATTCCATGCGGAATGTTTTGAGAAAATGTCTTTCAGTGAATAATTCTTTGTAAGGAAACCTAAATTTAATTTTAATAGTTAATTGAAACAATAATGAAGGAGTAATTCTACTTTCCAAAAGAAAAAAAAATTGTTTTAAGCAACATGGGGGAAGTGAATATAAATTCCGAAGCAAAAGGTTTGGGGAATATTTACATTGGAAATTATCTAAGGATTAACAGAGCCATTTATATTCGTTTTTCTTCCAGACTGCAGTCGTGTCTTAAATGTCGAAACATTATTTAACGTCAGGATTTATTTTCTACTTTTTAACAACAGGCGTGGCTGACTGGATGAGATGCTCTGGATAAGAAGCTTGCTTTTCGACCATGTGGTCTTGTGTTCAGTCCCACTGCGCGTCACCTGGACGAGTATCTTCTACTATAGTCCCCAGACAATCAAAGCCTTGTGAGTGGATTTGGTAGCGGGAAACGAAAGGAAGCCAGTCATGTGCGCGCGCGCACGTGTGTGTGTGTGTGTGTGCATGCGTGTATGTATGTCTACTTTGTGTTTGTTCTCCACCACTTGAAAAATTTTGTTGGTTTGTTTGCGTCCCGGCAATTTGGTAACTTAGTGGTTTGGCAAAAGATACCAATAGAATAAGAGCCAGGCTTTAAAAAAATAAGTATTGGATTGATTTGTTCGAATAAAACTTTCAAAGCGGTGCCCCAGCATGACCACAGTCCGGTGACTGAAACAAGTAAAAGATTAACGAATAAATTAGCTATTTTGCTATATTATTAGATCTCGTTATATATTCGTAAACGTTGACTCCAATACTATAAAATAAGTCTTAGCAACTATTTTACTTCTTCTGATTTTATAGAAACAATGCTTCCTTCAAATACTAACCAACATCGTCAAAATTATTTATCCATTTATTAATTATTAATACTTGCGCCTAGAATAACAATAGTATTTATGCAACGAACCGTAAAGATGGCTCTTTTTACTCTATTTAAATTGATATATCCACTGTGATACCAGCTGCTTTATGATGATGAGTAAAGCTGTGTATGTGTAAAGCAATCCCAGGAAAGAATGAAATACCTATACAGCAAGTGTTTACTGTTATTTCTGACAGCTTAGGTATGTGAAGGCGTACGACCAACTATGCGCTTTTAATCGAATATGTGTTTATGCATGCGTGTATATGGTAAAGTTATTTTACGATTATATGAAATAGGGAAGTACAGAGAAATTAGGTTTTCGAGAATTTATAAATCTTATTCCTGTCATGGTGTGCGTGTTCGCGCTTGTGGTTTTATGTACAATGTCTGTGTGTGTTTGTATGTGTGTCTGTGTAGGTTTGTTTATGTGCTTGTATGTTTGTGTGTGTACCAATGCATTTGACCAGAGCTACATCGTAAGCAATGATAATATTTTTCAAATAAACCAATTCAACCAAGTGGTCAGTAAACTTCAGGTCATCAAGTACAGTACGTTGCTACATCGAATGCTCCTGTTTCTGGTTCAGTGCTTCCTTAAATGTTCTTTTTCAGAACAAGCTGAGTTTCTTTAATTTATGAAAGTTTCTGAAGTAAAATAATAGACAGGCTTGGCAAACCAAGGTTTAAATTATTTGCTCTAGATTTAATACTGAAGTAAGACATGTATTTAAGTTGGGTTTCGAAGTTTAAAGGTGAGGCCAGGCATACTGTGCCGCTGATGTTATTGTTGTTAACTGCAGGTTAGCCTTGGTTGAGCAGACCTGTGATCAAAGGTGTTACAGTCGTGATAATCCCCTCTTTATGTTTATTTATGACTACATTCTTCAGTGTGGCCGTCCTGATCTTTACACACATATGGTGTGGTTTTTCAAGAAACTTAGCTGCAATTTCTAGCATACGGATGCTCTCTCATTGTAGTGGTTCCCGTGTTGTTTTCGTGTTTGGAGTGTCCTCAGGTTTCATATAATATTCCTGTTAAATTTGGGAGGAATGCGGTTGGGATTTAACAAAAAAAAAAACCCCCCAAAAAAACCCAACAAAACAATAGTTGTGCTTGAAGGGACAGAGTGTAACTGTAAACAAGGTAATATCTTGAGGTGTATAGTGAGAGATTAGTATTTAGAGGACAGGTATAATGCTTATGGTTTATATATAGCACCAGTACTCGCCCCACCCCTACACTCTTTTGAGTAGTGGGTGGGGAGAGGGGACTTATTGAATGCTTGACAACTACGGCTCTAAATGTGCCCAGCGTAGTAGAATACCTACTTAGCTGCTCAAATCTGTTGCTAGATCTTTGCTTAGTTCCTAGTCTACCTTGCTTCAGTTTACGTACTTGTCTGGAATAGTTACTTGATTATCTGTGAATATTGTATGTGATAGACAAGCTTCCTATCTAATCATGCACCTACCCACACAATCTCACTGTGTGTGTGTGTGTGTGTGTGTGTGAGAGAGAGAGAGAGAGAGAGAGAGAGAGAGAGAGAACCGAAATCAACGTTTTGAAAATTTTGTTTGCCAAATATTGACAATTTGAACAAGAAGGTTGTTGATGGTCTCTCTATCTTGTCAATAGAAAGTTAATATTGTGAATTGACAAAAAACTTCCAAAGAGCTGGAACAAATACTGTGAAATATTTTAACCGATGCTGTTAAGATACGATTCTGCCAATGCATCGCTTTCATAACTTAACAGATTCTTTTCTACTCTAGGCACAAGGCCCGAAATTTTGGGGGAGGGGGCCAGTCGATTAGATCGACCCCAGTACGCAACTGGCACTTAATTTATCGACTCTGAAAGGATAAAAGGCAAAGTCGACTTCGGCGGAACTTGAAACACACACACACAACTTCACAGATTGCAAATGGAAAGTCATGTTGGACTGTCTCCCACCCACCCCAACACATGAATGACCATGGGATTGCACCTAGAAAGTTACCACAAAGGCACAAGTCCGGGCAAGGTTGTTAGTGGAAGGCCGGCAGTCGCCCACGCATACCAGCCTCCCCTCTTCACATCACTGATGTTATCCAAGGGAATGCAAAGGCCAATAAAGCTTGGCACCTGTGATGTCACAACTCATTTCTACAGCTGAGTTAACTGGAGCAACGTGAAATAAAGTGTCTTGCTCAAGAGCACAACACACAGCCCGGTCCGGGAATCGAACTCACAACCTCACGATCGTAAGGAGGACTTGTGGTTGTTAAAGAGGCCATAAGTCAGGGAAAGATGCACTCATATATCTGTCAACAGAGTGAGTATATTATCCGAAGTATCGTATATCTGTCAATAGAGTGGGTATATTACCCGAAGTATACATCTGTCTGTAGAGAGCAGTCGCCATATTCCCTTCCATATCGGCTAACTCTGATGAGCGTAAGGTTATATGATCGAATTGTTATCTAACACTCCATTGTACTCCTTGCGCGAAGCCGATTGGTAAGATCAACCGTGATGTATATATAATACTATATATTTCAGATAATGTATATAATACTATATATAATATGTATGATAATATATATAATTAATTATATAATATATATATATATATATATATATATAATTGTATCTATAATATATATAATTGTATATAATACACACGCACACACATACATACATACACGCACACGCGCGCACACACACACACACACACACACACGTATGCATGTATATATGTATGCGTGCATATATGTTGGTATGTATATATGTATGCATGTGTGTATGTATGTATGTATGTATATATGTAGGTATTTAAATATCTATATTAGATACATACAGCGCGCACGCGTATGTAATGTATATTTTTATTATGGCTAGCAGAAAACCGCTTCGAGGATGGTGTTTCCGCTAATATGTACAACTAATACAATATTTACTGTCGTGCCTTATAACATGTCTAATAAATGATTGATAGACTAATTAGTGTTGTATCTAGTAATATGAATGGCTGATAAAATAATTGCTGCCATATTTAGTAAAATTATAATTGATATAATAATTATGTCATGTCTAGTATTATATATAATTGATAATTGGTGCGATAATTCCTGTCATATCTTGTAACATGTATAGTTTGGCATATATTTTTTTATAGACTCGCTCGAATATATTTCTGAAGTATAACTGGTCTTTTGAAATGTAAGTTTAATATGCTCTATAGAACTCGCTTTACTGACGTTCGTCAATGATAAAATATTCGCTGTTTCTAATTCTGATTTCATGAAATATTATGTGGGTTCACAGATTACAGCTGTCGCCACCATGGGATATTTATTCAAACACTATACCTAGGACTGTATCATCCAGTGTGTCTTTGTATATTCTTTTTGTGGATGGTAAGTTGTAATTTGAATGGCATTTGGTTGATATTTCTAGGTGCAGGCTCTCTTATCGACCCGCTCAGTGGTAGAACACTCGTCTACCATTCAGCTGCTATAGTGCCCTTATTACAAAGTTCTTTTCAATCGCTAGAGCCCTTGATGTAACATCACCAATGTATTCAAACAGCTTTATTTTAGGAATCAGTTAACAAAAAAAATCGAAATGGATACTTCAAAAATTGGTTTCAAATTTTGGAAAAAAGTCAGCAATTTCGGGGAAGGAACTAAGTCGATTACATCTACCCCTGTGTTCAACTGGTACTTATTTTATCGACCCCTAAAGGATAAAAGATAAATACAGTATTTGAACTCAGAGTCAGAAAAAATGCCACGAAGCATTTTGTCCAATGTGCTAATGATTCTGCCAGCTCACTGTCTTGCAGTTAAATAATGAATATTTATGTGTGTAGGTATGTGCATGTGTGTGAATCAGTGTGTGTCTCTGTGTGTCTTCATTTTGGCACCATTTGAGCAACTGTGATATATGTTTACATGAAAGGCAAAGTCGACCCCGGACGAAATGCCACTAAGCATTTACCCCCAGCGAGTTAACGATTCTGCCACCTCACAGACATGGTTACTTCAAATATTTCAAATTAAAAACAGAATGACTCGCATTTATAACATGCCTACTCTAAATTGATATCCTTTTATATATTCCATTCACTCTCATCCTATAATTCGTCGTTTGCATAGAATTATTTGAAAAAATTGGTAATTTCATGAAGTGTTGAATTGTTGCAGAATTTCTTCCTAATTTCCTTTGTATTTAACATTAGGAGTACTCTGCTTTTTAATCCAAGCTAAATGACTTGGTTTGGTAAATAGTTATTAAGTGATTAGATAAAGAGTTCTGTAATATGGTCTTTACTATGAAATAAGGCTTTGTCGTACCTTCCTTTTATACAAAACCTTACAAAGCCCAACCTATGGTCGTGGGGAAGTCCAGACTGTGTTAACGTTTCCATAAGTTCATTGACCATCTGAAAGCTACTGCTGACATGTTTGTTTACATCTCTTCTGCTTCACTCAACAAACAGTGCTTACAGAAAGATGGACACCATAGTTACATACCACTAAAAAAAACGTGTCCTAATTAAACAAAATGTTCTAGAAAAATCTGGAAAATCCAAGAGGGTTAACTTAATGACTGACTGTAAGGTAGTATTAGGATATAACAAGTCAGTCCCGATAGTGAAAGTGTATCTATTAACTTGCCAATTATCCCATTTTATTTGATATTATTTCAAATGGCTAACTCTGTTTCTGAGATTAACAACATAGTTGAAAATTGAAGAAAGTGATATTTAATAACACTTCAATATTACTTTCATGTAAATTAATTTCTAATAAATAAAATTTCGACTACACACTAACCATGAGTGTATGTATGTGTTAGATTATTTGTATTAGAGGAGTGTATGTTTCTCACATTTCCATTAGCATCTGCCGCGTCCGCTGTGCATAGATTGCGTAGTTCACATGAAACTAACCGTGATATTTATTCAGCAATTCTATCCGATTCTTTGGCAGTAGAGATTTCTAGAATCTATATTTTCTTTGGAAATCTCAACCTCTGCTTATTTAAGCTAATATAAACACATACATATACATACATACAAATATTATACATGTATTTAGGTATGTATGAATGTTCGCGTATGTATATGAATGTCTGGGTGAGTATATATATGAGTTACATTTTCTTTTGTTAGCAGGTCAAGTTTATCCGATTGCTCGTCGGTAACAAAATATTAACAATATGCAAACAAAAATATAGAGTAAACTGATGTGAGAGTTTATTATTCTCAGCTAGGGTTTGTTATTTAAGCAACATTCCCTTCATTTTAGCCATTCAGAGAAGCTGAACTTGTGAAATATTGTCGTTCTTTCACAATAAAAGATGTTGTTTAGGATTTTCATTGCTTATTCGCAAATAATTACGTTAGCAACGATCTACCGACTACCACAAGATTGCCGCCATAAGCAAAAGAGAACAGAGGGAAAGATATTTTAAAAGCCAATGTCTCGATTATTTACATGAAAATTACTGAAAAATAACTTTATTTTTTTGTCAGCCTAACCTCTCCTTGTCATTAAAAAGATATCATTATTATTATTATTATTATTATTATTATTATTATTATTATTATTATTATTACTTTCTTTCTGTGTGACCTTTATTTTTAAGGGTCATATGAAATCCCAACTAGCTTCCAGATCTATGACAACTATAAATCATCTGAGTAATATCAGCCCTGTTAAATTCACATGAATGGAAATAGTGGTATTAATGTTTTATAGTTATTTTATTCAATGTATCTTTTTTATTCATTAAAGCGCTCTCTAGAAATGAAGGTACAGAAATTCGGTTACTGAACCTGCTAGATATAGCAGCCAAATCCTCTTCCCTCTAATCACCTACTCCTGTCTTTAAAAAACAAGGACCCTGTGATTCTAGATTTAAGTTCGAAATTAAGACATGGACAGTTGTCGCTGGAAAGACACTAATCCAGGGCTTCCCAGACTTTGCCAAATTGCAATATCGCCCACCTATCGACCAAAAAATGCTCCATCGCCCACCTGTGTAAAAGAAACCCTGACACAACCTTCACCAACACTTAATCTCCTAGGAGAAACCACCTTCTATCATTTGACACACACACATTATATCGTAGACTCGTTGCCCGGTTTGGACTAAATATGCATAGTTTACAAATTCCTTATAGTGGGTTTAGTTTTGCCATTAATGTGAATAAAATTCTAACGTTAGCCAGATTAACTTCAGTAAACTTACGTTTTCTTTTACACTGAGTTTTATTTTCCCCAAATAAACCATTGATCAGAGCTACCGATGAAAAAATAATTAATGATTGTATTATAAATGAAAAGAAAACTTTGTAATAAGTACCATGTATCTGGTGCGATGTAGCTAGTGCAGATACATTCGGTTTCAAACTTGTCAACTTTAGCCGCAAGTCTCCTCATTGTGTCACATCCAGTCCATTTCTTTTATGGGAAAGTAAAGTTCCAATATGTCTAAAACCAGATTCAACCAGGTACGAAGTAGGGAAGACAAGCAAAAGTAATTTCAGACGTTTCCGCTGATTGAGGTAGGAATTCAATATATTGGGTTTTCCGGAAAGTTCGTGCCGATTTATAGTAGCTTACCATTCGACTTATTTTAGAACATGGTTGAGTCCGTAAAATAGGATTTGACTACACCTCCACTTTAAGCACAGTTTAAGCTATCTTTTCGTGGAAGAAGGTTTATGTTCCTATAACCTGTGTTAATTATGTAACCCTTTAAAATTGAAGATAAGAAAGTTCATTTTCGGCACTCGATGCTTTTCTTTTTCCGTAAAGGGAAAACTGCCTCACAAGCAACCAAAGAAATATGCGCAGTTTACGGTGATGTTTCTTTATCCGAAAGAACTGTACGGAAGTAGTTCGCAAGGTTCCGAGCTGGAGATTGTAGCCTTATTGATAAAGAACCATCAGGCAGACCATCCACTACAGATGATGACCAAATCAAGTCATTCTTTGAGAATAACCCACATTGCACCACCCGAGAATTGACAGAAAGCCCCAACCTATCAAAATCCGTCGTTCATGAGCACCTGGTAAAGCCTGGGTACACAAATCACTACGATGTGTGGGTAACACGTGAGTTGAGTGAGAAGAACCTTTTGGATAGCATTTCCATCTGTGATTCGCTTTATAAACGGAATGAAAACTCGCCTTTTTTAAAGCAAATTGTGACAGGTGATGAAAAATGGATTACCTACAGAAATTTTCTGAGAAAGCGATCCTGCAGTAAGCAACCTTAGCCACCCCAAAAGCGGATCTTCACCCTAAAAAAGTCTTGCTTTGTGTCTGGTGGAATTGGAAAAGAATTCTGTACTATGAGCTTCTCTCAAGTAACCAGACAATTAATTCCGAGAAATACTGCACACAACTGGACGAGTTAAAAGCAGCAATTCAAGAGAAACGTCCAGAATTAGCCAACAGGAAGGGTGTTGTTTTCCAACATGATAATGCAAGACCGCACGTTTCTTTGGGAACCAGACAAAAATTACTGCATCTCGGTTTGGATGTATTACCCAACCCTCCATATGCACCAGATATTGCTCCTTCGGATTTCTTATCCAGGTCTCTGCAGAATAGTCTTAATGGTAGAAATTTCAATTCCTTGGATGACGTAAAAAGATACCTTGATGAATTCTTTGCCATGAAACCACCTTAGTTCTGAGAAGAGGGTATTTTCAAGTTAAAGGAAAGATAGTGACGCATTGAGCAACAAAATGGTTCATATTTGTTTGATTAAAAATGTAATGGCATGTATTTATTGACCTTTTTCTTTCCTTTAAAAATCGGCAGGAACTTTCTGGACAACCCAATACTTTGATGCTACTACAAACCTTCCTTGCCATTATGGCGATATCGTATTGTGGCGTCATTATCATTTTGTAATTCTATCAATTCCTCCTGAACGTCGTCCTCGCAATCGACTGCATCAACCTCAAACGGATTACTGTATCGATTTGGAATATTCAGCGCAATAACATCTTGAAATTGCTCCACCACATGGTGGAATCGTGCAATGATTGTAAATAGTTGCGATACATAGTTAAATCCTCATCAACCAATTCATCTTTCAAAGAATCAAGTTGTGGAAATTGATGGAACTGACGTTTTGAAATGTTAGTCTTGTACAGCATCAATTTCGAAATGAAGGTAGTGATAAATGATTTACAATCAACGAGAGATTTTCTGTTTCCTTGCAATAATTTATTCAAATCATTTAATTTTGCGAATATATCACAAAGAAAAAAGATATCACACCTTCGATAACCAGGCGAAGTAATGTTTCTCCAATTGTGTGAGACTTCCCAGACTTAGCAACAAGCAATGCAATGTTGTATGATACAATCAACCCGTCATTCTCCTGTTTACTTGTTTCCTGGAGTAGCATGTTGAATTTTTGTATTTACTTTTTGAAAGAGGCGCTCAGTTGCAAAAAAAGTATGACAATGGCTTGTCCTTCTTATCAGAATGTTTTGCATCAAAGTGATACTTCAAGTATGAAGGTTTCATTGCTTCATTGGTTAATGTTTGATGGCAAAGAAGTCACATTGGTAACTGACAGTTCTGAGGAGATGGAATAAATCCAAACGATATATAATCACTACTGTACTGTCAACAAATTATTTTGATTTGAGGCATCAGTAAAGCGAAAATATGAAAACGAATTTCTCCGGACGGCGTCAGAAAGGCAGTATGGCATTCCCAAAGAGAAGAAGAAATCGATAGAGCTGAGTCAGACGACACGTCTTTACTGGAGCAAATACGGATCTAATTCATTTGGCTGCCAGCATTTCAAAGATTAAAGTTCATCGAAAATTTAAAAATTTGGCACATTAATGTACCTTTCCAAGCTAAATTGTTAGAGTTATTCTACTTTTTCCAGAAAACTGCTTTTGAAAAGTTATAAAGGTTTAAAGTTTGATCCCACGTTGGGGAATTAATAATTCCCACGTTGGGGAATTAATAAGAATCGTAATATCGTAAGAGAAAACGTTGACTACCGTGTGTGGCGTGTGGGGGTGGGGGTGGAATGAGCATTACTAGGAGGATGAAGGACAATATTTACTACCTTATAGTCCATTATTATTATTAACATCAGTTTGAGGAGTGAAGAACTTATACAGTTGTTTGTTGTTTATCATCTCTTTGAACAGCTCAGTGTAGGAACTGAACTCATTGTAAACGCCTCTTGCAATTTTTATTTTACGCTCAGGATTAGGATCATTACCAGTACAAACATGCATTTCTTCCTCTATATATGTGCCAGCGTTTTAGCAATAATCTTTGTAATCAGCTTAAGTGGTGTACATGAAACTTCCGTTTCCTCATCTGTATTCTCAGCTTGTTTCTTTTCCTAACATCATCAGCTCCTCGTTAGATAACGTTTTATCGATGACTCAAGTAACTCAGTCACATCAGCCTCTATGGCCTCTTCAAATGCTACATCCTTTGCAAGTGTCGCAATATCTTTCCGAATTTGATGTAGATTTTTTTGCTTGAGGAAACCTTATAATGTCACGGATATAGTCTGGCCATATACTTTCCCAAGCACTATTTAAAATTGAATAACTCAGCTATATTATCCACAGCATCCGTTACGTCGAATTCCTTCCAGAAATTCTCACTGTAGGTTTATTCTCCCTATGAATTGCTTTCATAAGTTGTTTGAAAGTTTTTCCCATATAATATGCTTTGAAGTTAGCTATTACACATTGGCTGAAGCAAAGAAGTTGTATTCTTGGGGATATATTCTACACTCACATTATCAAAAATATCAACTAAGTTCGCAGATAAAGCCGTGCTTTGTTGGATGTGTCTGGCACTTTACCTTTCTACGATAGAACAAAAAACGTTTGTAAACCCCTCTTTGAAAGTTATCCATACTTTCTTATTTGAACGCCGAATCAGAGGTAGATTAAAGTTTGTGTAACCCTTGAAAGCCCTTGAATTTTCGGAGTGATACACGTGTAGGGGCTTTAATTTCATATCAGCTGCGGCATTTCCTCTCAAAGGATGTGTCAGATGACTTTTGGAAGCTTTAAATCCTGGTGTTGATTTTTCTTCCAGAAAAGTGCAGTTTCATCAACTTGTTCTGATGTGTATGTAGCCCCCTTCAACAGTCATACTCTTCAACTTCTCAGGATAATTAGTAGCCTGTATCAGCGTACGCAGTTTTAGCATTCATTTTTATGTTGTGCAAATTCATGCACTTCTTAAACTTTTCAAACCAGCCTTTAGTAGCCACAAAGGATTTTTCATTAAAAAAATCGTTATATTTTTGAAAATTGTCATATAAACCTTTGACTCCTTTTTGAATTACCATCATGTTTATCGGCACATTACGCCGATTCTGATCCTCGATCCATACACTCAAAAGTCGTTCCATTTTAAGCATTTTAATAGATCTATGGAAAAATAAGGCTTCTTGAGCACTTGACATAATTTTCTCTCTGTTCTCACGTATTGTTCCCATTGTAGACGTTGCAAAGATTAATATTTTAGCAATATAACTTAATTATACTTCCGCCTCAAGTCTTTTTTAAAACATCAAATTTAATATCCAGTGTATCACTTCTTTCCGCACTAGTGCCTCCAGGTCTACTTGGTAGCTTCTTTCCAAACACCTTAAATTGAAGTCAAATCCAACAGTAGCATGTCGTACAAAAAAAAAGAAATTGGCCAGAAAAGATGTGATTTGTGACAGCTGAAAATTGTCTTATTCCTATTGATGCAATAATGAAAATGTGATGCAAAGGTGTAAAACTGAGAAAGAGATGATTACAGTTCGCTGAAGGTTCACCAGATTTTATAGGCAATTCACCCCTTGCACGTCGGACTTAAGTCATAAATATCTACACACACGCACACACTTACTCATGAACAAACGTATTGGCGTACATGTTATCTGTTGTAAGCCAGTTGGATTCAAATCTTGGTGGATTGATTAGCGAGGATGATGTGGGTTACATTGGTTTAAATGTTAGTGATGGTGATGGTGGTAGTGGGACATTGTTGGTATTGTAGTAGTTATACTGTTTTTGCTATTTGTATTGCTGTGGCTGTTTAGTCTCAGGTTAATCCTCATAGAATGTGGAGGCGTAATGGCCCAGTGGTTAGGGCAGCGGACTCGCGGTCATAGGATCGCGGTTTCGATTCCCAGACCGGGCATTGTGAGTGTTTATTGAGCGAAAACACTTAAAGCTCCACGAGGCTTCGGCAGGGGATGGTGGCGAACCCTGCTGTACTCTTCCATCACAACTTTCTCTCACTCTTACTTCCTGTTTCTGTTGTACCTGTAATTCAAAGGGGCCAGCCTTGTCACACTCTGTGTCACGCTGAATCTCCCTGAGAACTATGTTATGGGTACACGTGTCTGTGGAGTGCTCAGCCACTTGCACGTTAATTTCACGAGCAGGCTGTTCCGTTCATCGGATAAACTGGAACCCTCGACGTCGTAAGCGACGGAGTGCCAACAACGGCAACAAATCCTCATAGGCCTAAGATAAAATATATTTCATTCAATTTTTAAAATACATTAAAATATCACCGTATGTTATTTGAAATGGATTTGCTTATCTACTTCATACTATTTATTTATCACTGGTGTTGGTGGTGGTTGCAACACACACGCACACATACATACATATGTACACAACATTCATAGATATGTGTGTGTGTGCGCGCGTGTGTGTGTCTGTATATCTGTGTATGTATGCACATATATGTGTGTGTGTGTGTGCGCGCGCGTGCGTGCGTCTGTATATCTGTGTATGTATGCATATATATGTGTGTGCGTGTGTGTGCGCGCGCGTGTGTGTTCTGTATATCTGTGTATGTATGCATATATATGTGTGCGTGTGTGCGTGCGCGCGCGCGCGTGCGTCTGTATATCTGTGTATGTATGCATATATATGTGTGTGTGTGTGTGCGCGCGTGTGTGTCTGTGTGTGTCTGTGTATGTGTGTATGTGTGTGCGTGCGTGTGAGTGCGTTTGTGTATCTGTGTGTGTATGCATATATGTGTGTGTATGTGTACCCACATTATGTACGTGGTATATACATGTGCGTATGAGTGTGCATGCATGTGTGTAACGTGAGGATAGTTTTTCAAATCGGTAATTCTATCCTTTAATGCTAAATAAAGCGCAAGTGGCCACCGAGCTAAGAAGAAAGTGAAGTTTTAAATCGTTAACAATTTAAAACTATGCAATACGAGTCTCCGCAAGAGCGAAATTACAGACTGTATCCCGAAATTAACTTCCATAGGCACGAAATTCCGTAACGGGAGGTATCCGTAGCGCGGGGGATATCAGTGTATTTTTTTATCTTTTAGTTGTTTCAGTCACTAGATTGTAGCCATGCTGGGGCACTACGTTGAAGGATTTTAGTCGAACGAATCGACCTCAGTACTTACTCTATCGGTCACTTTTGCCGATCTGCAAAATTACGCGGACGTAAAGACACCAATACCGGTTGCCAAACGCGGATGGGGGACAAACACGGACACAAATACACACACATGCACATACACATACACGCACGCACGCGCACACATGATGGGATTCTTTCAGTTTCCGTTTACTAAATCCATTCACAAGTCCTTGGTCGGCCCCAGGCTCTAGCAGAAGACATTTACCTAAAGTACCATACAGTGAGACTGATCCCGGAACCACGTAGCTCGGAAGTAAGTTTCTTACCACACAACCACGCCTATATATATGTGTATGTGTGTGTATGTGTGTGCGTGTGTATGTATGTATATATGTATGTAATGTATGTGTATATGTATGTGCGTGTGTGTGTAAGTATGTATGTATATATATGTGTGTGTGTGTGTAGGTATATATGTATATATGTATGTGTGTGTATGCATGTGTGTGTGTAGAAATGTACGTATGTGTGTAGGTGCGCGCGCCCGTATATGTGTGTGCGCGCGCGCACGTGTCTGAGTATAATTTTGATATCTGAGTAATTGAAAACCTGCTTGTTGTTTCCGAAGTGGTATTGATCCATATATAATCTCAACAATTGAACTAAATGATATACACAACATGCTCTGAAAGAAGAAATTGCTATAAAAACGAGTACCGCGTCTTATGTATTATTTCAGGACACATAATGAAGTGCACTATGTTTTCTCATAGCTACGCAACAGTTAAGGGTCTCATTAGACATGACACATTTGATTTACAGGATAAGCTGCTGATTAGCTACACGTTTGGTTTGGAAGATTAACTTCCACTTACTTCTAAGCAATCTGATTATATTGTAGTAGGGCGCACGGAAACTGTCGCGAATAAGCAAACATTTAGATCAGTTTTTATAGGTTTGGGATATATCATATATGGCCCGTACAAAGGCCGTTTTCGCTGTTGTTTACCGTTGGAAACGTTTCTCGCTTTAGGCAATAGGCGTTGAGAAACCCCAATGTTCACTTCAAGGCACTCTCGATAGGAATCTGTAAATGCATTTCTAGTTCTCTACCATTAGCACAGTGTACCGCAAGAGAGATAACCTGGAGATGGCTTTGGAAACATCTGTTTCC
Source organism: Octopus bimaculoides (assembly GCF_046866305.1). Lineage (NCBI taxonomy): Eukaryota > Metazoa > Mollusca > Cephalopoda > Octopoda > Octopodidae > Octopus > Octopus bimaculoides. The sequence continues at coordinate 9,584,533 of NC_142930.1, read as the reverse complement.
TTATAGTAAACCAGCATCAAAACATAGGCTGATTATGCATCATGCAGGCCCCGGTTAAGCGTGTATAATATATTGTTGAGATAAGTACTTGCAAACATATAAGATGAATACATACACACACACATACATACATACATACATACTTACATACATACATACTTACATATCCTTCATTTAAATGGCTCTGAGGAAGCTACAGGATGCCGTGCGAGCGCTCAGTTCTGAGTGCAGTGTTTCTGATAGCAGAAACAGCCCTAAGCTAATGAAAATGATTAAGTAACTCCTGTTCTTTTTTTGTTTGTTTTCTTTATGTCATTCATTTATTGATATTATGCCCTTTACTCACCTGACACTTTACTTTAAAGCATAAGTATACCGAGCTCTAACAAGTGGTTATTAGTATCAATATACCTTAGCGAAGTCATAAAATGCGCGCGCGTGCCTGTGTGAGACTGGTTCATTCCGCCTTACTTGAGGCCTGTTAATGCCGTGCATCCACTTGTCACTTACCAAGAGGTAAAGCGTGCTTCGATATATCGACAAGTTTTCCGCAATACCAGTGAGTATATTATTCACTGTTTCCTATATACCGAAAGGCGAATTTCACTAATCAAATGTCAAGCGGGTGCGCAGCATTAGCAAGCACCAAGTAAGACGAGATGAAGCTGTTGTTCAAATGAGTCACTGCTGCAACGATGTTTACCTCGCTCTGCTTGGTATAGCCAATAACGTTGCACCGTTGTATTTAGTGGCTATTTAAGCAATGTGTTCGTTGATGATTAAGAGGTTAGATGGATGCTGATGAAGGGACAAAAACTCTCGAAATATGGCCTATACGCCCCTTACCCTTTTTTCATCTTCGATCTCATTGTT
>NC_142930.1:9546160-9581160 GCF_046866305.1 Octopus bimaculoides | reverse complement strand
TCTAATATAACTAATAATAGCAATTAATCTTCAGCTCCGAGACATCCGCTTTTCGAGATGTTAATAACCGATTATCATTCTTTGATGTCCTTTTTATACTTCCAATTGCACGGTTGCCCCTCACGCGTACAACTTCTAGTATGTCGATATCGCCTGAATTATTACTTCTTCTATCACCTTCTCTCTCTTTCTCCCCCCTCTCTCTCTCTCATACGCATTTCCCACTTCCTCACACACGCCCCATTTTTACACACTCCCCACGTTTACTTAGACTCCTCGTTTTCTTCATCTGAGGAAGGAGTTGGTTTCTAACGACAAAAAAAAAAGAGAAAAAGAAAAACAAAGCTCCGTGGAATGTAGATTACAAAAGCAATGTCATATTTTAAACTCGAGAAAAATCTTGCATATTTTTACTGTTCCACTTACAGACTGTATTTGTAATGTGCGAGTTAATCGGTTGATTTCTTTTTCTGAAAACCCTTAGCTTATTCAAATTGTCACCTAGGAAAACACTCACAAAACCAAGTGCACCAATTATATTATGGCATAAATGTGAATTTGAAATTTGGATATAGAAACAAGAGATTTCGAAGTAGTTGTCCTTTAGTTATCCGCTTTCTTTTTGATTTTCAAAGAGATATTCACGTCAGCAGAACAGCTGACCTCTAGGACGGTACATACTTTTTCTTGTTTGTTCCAAACAATATCCGGCCTCTGATGCTCACACTTAACAGATGACTATTCCCTGTGTTGGTATTTGTATACGTGTTTAATAACAGGAAGATTCTCTATATTTATTCCAGGATTGTCTTTTTTCCGGAGGGAATTCTTTATTGTTTTTGCAACAACGTTGTGTCGCATAGGGAGATAGTACCTTGATGACAATTTGGGTAGCTGTTAACCGCGTATGATGTCTTCTACAGAAATATGACAACTCCAATGGTTGTCTCTTTTGTTTATTGGGTATTGCATAACAATCTCCTATTCTTCGACTGAAAATGCATAACGTTCGAAGTGTGATGTAGCGGTCACAAGTCCAAGGGTGGCTTCGCTTCATATTCATATTACTGTCTTCTTCCAGTCTTCGGAGAACATACCCATGCGTAGTCTTTCTTTCATATGTGTATAGATATACATGTATGAATGCATGAAAGTATATGCAGGCTTTCACTTCGTACACGCCAGCTCAATTTGATTCGTTCTCAGTCGAAAGACGCCTGTTGTTATTTCTTGTTGCCTGTAATTGTAATTGTGTAACATGTTCTCCGTTTTTTTTTGTTTGTTTTTTTTTTTCTTTTGTTGCCGTACACATTTGCTAGCTTTCTTACAAAGGGGTCTAATGCTCTGAGCTTAGACTTTTTGTGGGACAACCAGATCGAACCATCTCAAGTGTAACTGCCCGAAATGGTCGTGACTTCTGGGACGTGACTGACGAAAGAAAGCCAAGAATGACCCGTCTTTTTTTTTTTGTTGTTTCTCTTGTCCGCCTTTGTATCGTCTCTTTGTCCGAACGTTTTAATGTCCTCTTTTGCGTTTTTGTTCCATATATATATATATATATATATATATATATATATATATATATATATGAAAAAATTCAGGAGGTATGAGATGAATATATTTATTTCACCAGTTGATATCCATCAGATTACGATCGTTTCGCAGTCAATGTCAGATATTCTGTGATCTGAAGAGTAAGCCTTTTTTACTTGTATTATCATATAAATTGTGCAATAGTACTATATAATTTATAACATATATACTAATACAAACATGTAAAATGATTTATTATTCACTGAGGTGAATTATTTTTCTACGATGATGGCTGCGAAACGATAAGTAATTTTATAGATATCAACTGGTGAAATATATATATTCATCTCATACCTCCTGAATTTCTTAATATTTTAATACTCCTAATGAAATAATCATTACTAATTAGATTTGCTGGATTTTAACTGCATTGAACTATACATCACACCTCTTTGTATTGGTTTATTATGGGGTTTGTAGTCTGGTCCACTAAAGGAGCTTTTTTGTGAGTACCACCATTAAATCCATATCTTGTGCATTATATAGATATATGTGTGTGTGAGTGTTTGTGTATGTATATATACGTGTATATATATGTATGTGTGTGTGCATGTATATATGTATATATGTAATGCATGATACATAATGTTGTACATTATTAATAAACGATAATTTAACGAGAACTGAACCACACACCTTTTGCTTACAAGGAAAACTTGATACTACTTATACTATAGGGAGCCTGGCGCTTTTCTTCTCTCAAACTGTTTATCGACTATACGGAACTGTCATCTCAACACGGGCGTCACGGGTATTTCATCTGGAATTTGTCAGCATCCTATATATGCGCACGCGCGCACACACACCCGCACGCGCGCGTGCGCATACAGAAAACAATGTATGCGTTAGTTGTTCAGAAATTTCATCTGTATGTGTGCGCGTGCGAGTATGTTTACATTTCAGCATAACGTTGCGTTGATGTGGACATGAGAGTACGGAAAGGGATAAAGATGTCAGAAGCCTACCTTCTCACATTTTTATCTCTGTATACTCTTTATGTCGGCACCAACACTCTGTACAAATGTAAACATTTATTCGTTGTTCAATCCTAGGTTAACCAAAAATAATTTGAAACACACACACACACACACATACACGCATAAGATACATACATATATACATACATACATGCATACATACATAGGTGTATATATGTGTATGTGTGTGTTAGAATTCCTTATGTAAAATCAATGACTATGTAGATTTTTGAATTCCAGGCAAAGTAGAACATTTATTAAAGCGTCTTGGCGATGGCTTCGCTGGCAGTGATAGGGTATCAGCTACTGGTAATATGAGACTCTTAATTTCAGTGAAAACTTAAGATTATAGCTATACATATCAAAGAATATCTGCACTGTTTAACTGTATTATTTAATTGTAACATTTACTATTATGATATCTAATCTTCAAATACAATAAACGCTTAAATTGTCTTTACAAGAAAGCATTTTTGAAAGTTTCTCTGGGGTCATAACTTTTATAGAATATGATATTAGGCACAATATATTGCGGACATATTATAAGCCACTTTCTTCAATGTATCATAACAAATTACTGAAAATACGTCTCTCTTGAGAAATATAAAAACAATTATCAAAGTTCGCCTCGCTAATGAGCAAATATTTGCTAAACTTCTCCGAGATTTTATATTGTTTTATTTTTGTTTATATGTACTTCTTTTTTATTTAGTAAATATAATTAGAGCAATGCTTTCCTTCAGAAGATTTGATGCTGTAAAAATACTTTGTTGCTGAAAAATGTCTTTGAATTGAAGACGTTAGTCGCCATGATATCTCTATAGATTTAACCTCTATTTTGAATAGAAAGTTGCAAGAAGAAAGGAAAACACAAAATAGCTGGCAGTTGCCAAAACATTCTAAACAAGGCAAAATAAATATCATTTGGTGTTTGTGAATATTGAAAAGCTATGTGGTTAATTAACTACACATCTCTGACTAATTCTTAATTACTTTATCAGGTAAAATCTTTTTCCCATGCGTTCTAGAATTGTGTAGTTCTTGAAAAGAAATTTGTATTCAATACGAGTGTTACTTGTTATTTTACTTGGATAACATATATCTCGTGTAACTTGTATTATTTACTCGAAATATGTCAGTATAAACCAAAGTCGCACTATTAGATTGCCGGTTATCTTCTGCATGGCATTTGAACACACCGTGTCAATAAACTTCATTTCTTACAATAAGGACAGGGGTGGGGAGAAGGGATGAAAACACTTTTCCCAATGGTAACAGCTGCAACATACAAATAAGACAGTCTCAACGGGGAATCGAAACTAGGAGTAATTATACATAATTATGAACTCTAAGATTCACGTGAAATATAGAAAGGGTCGAAAAGTATAAGTAGGGGAAGTACCAAAGTATAAGTACCAAACGGTTTTCGGACACACTTCTAGGAAGTATCGCCAACGGCTAGAAGTCTAAAACCTTCCCTAGAATGTATCTATGAATAAATAAGATGAGTTCTTTTCTTTTAAACTTTATTTTTAATTTCTCAGGTTTCCACACGATTTTCTCGGTAGATATTTTATGCAGATTGGGTTTCCTAATTAAATTTTATTGACGTTTGAATATCACGTGATGCTATATTCAGAATGCCTGGCCATAGAATGACGGTTGTTGTTACTTTATATTCTTTTTATCTGACATCTGATGTGGTATTATAAAGGGTGTGGTGATTTGCATATTGGCATTAGTGGGAACAGTTTTAATGCATTCTCCGTATGTTGCTCTTGTGTGCTGAGGATTGCTATATGTTTATTTAAAAGTTCATCAAGACAATTTCCCATTTAGATCAAGTGTCTCTTAAATACATACCAGCACATAATGTAACTATGGAAACTGTTATGTTTTATTACCGAGGTTCTCTTCCGGTGCCCCAAAGCAAACTGCACCAACAGACTGAAGGTGTTTGTTAGATTCTTAAAAACAACATTGACTTCGAAAACAAAGAAATAAAAGAAATACTTCACTTGCATGTGAGCTACTAAATATAAATTGCCTAAAGGTGGATGTTATTTTCTTATTATAAAATATGAAATGAATGCAGACAGAAAACAGAAATCCCAGGAAAAGTTAACAGTATTAAGATTCAACACTAAAATAGAGGAGAATGTTTTTTGTATCAAAATTCATATTTTATGATCAAATACAAAATAAAAATCCTAGATTTTCAGTGAATGTAAGGCAAGATGTGTTGATGTTCATGCTTTACTAAAACGAATTAGTGGCGTTACTGAAATATTCTGAAACTGGGAATCATAAATAGGTAACAAATTCAGCACACTAGGGCTTTATTTCTCATTCTATGAGTGCTGCCATTAAAAAAAAATATTGATATTGATGTCTTCCACCTTGGCACCATATCTTATATATTCATACCTCACCCATGAGCATTAGAGAAACGAAGTGGATTTTAAGAGAAAATTGAAACCTGTGCACTGGGCTCTATTCACTAGAATGTATCCTCTGAGGACAACAAAAATGGCTCTATTTATCAATAGTATTGAACGAGGGTTTTCAATCACTTTTTTTCCTATGGAACCCTTTGGCTACTATTTTATGCTAGTGGACCCCCATAGCCATTCGATGTTTGAAAGCTAGATTTATAGAAACTTCTTTCAAAATTTCAATTTTGTTTTCCATACATTAGCCTGTGTAAGCTGAACTACGTAAAATGTTTCTTGCAATACATACCAATACACACATTTAAAGCAAATTTTTTTTCTGGGCCCTTTAAAATACCCAATTTAGTATTTTGTTATGCGGAAGCCCCAAAATCTTATATGGACCTTCAGAGGCCATATGGACCCCAGTTGAGAACCACTGGTATAAATGAATACATTCATGTGATCACATGACCGACCAGGCAATCAGATGCTGTTACACATTGTTGGTCACAATGCACTTTTGCATTGTTTTAGCCTTCAAATGACGCTACCCCGCTGGCTAGCCGAGCAGGCCAACATTACCCAACTGATCGAAAGGGGGAGTGGAGCAACGTGAAATGAAGTGTTTTATTAAAGAGCACAACACGCCGCCCGGTCTGGAAATCAAACCCACCATCTAGCGATCGTGAGTGCGAACAGCTTAGCCACGAGGCCACGCACCTTCACTCATACTAAATGATTGCTAAAACGTTAATTAGATACCTAATTCTTGTCCCTATCCCTAGAGGTTTCTTAATTTATTGAAAAACAATTGATTTAATAAGTCACAAATATTTTATCATCAGGATTTAAAGCTCATGAAACAATTTACAGCCATCTGTACCGTCACTGAAATATGAAATAGGCTTAACAATACACCATACAAATACACAATGTTTTAAATCGGTTATCATACAAAAAAAAAACGTTATTGAAAAAATAGATTAATAGTGTTGAATTAAAACTTAGTATGTGATAAATGTAAATGAGAAGAATTACTTGAAACGTAGTATGTCTTTCTTTACCTCGTTATACTTCAGTTTTCTGGCTTTTTGCTAAATTTCCTCTTGGCGACGATAATCTCATTGATTATCCATAACTGCTATAAGCACGATCACATTGTAAGTTGTAACAACAATCACACTGTTATCACACTTTTCTGCAGTATTTCTCTAGAACAATGGCTCCCTGACAGTGCGCCGTGGCACACTGATGTCCTTGGAATGAAATAGCTAGGGAGAGTTGATGATGTTTTATTAAGAGTAGTAGTGTTGATGGTGGCAATAAGAGTACTAATAAGAGAGAGAGAGAGAGAGAGAGAGAGAGAGAGAGAGATGGAGAGAGAGAGAGAGAGAGAGAGAGAGAGTGAGAGAAAGTGAGAGAAAGTGAGAGAAAGAGTGGGTATGTGGGAGAAAGAGGGAGATGGTGTACAACTTTGTTTAACCATGTCTCTTTGACAGAAATTCCTGTCGCCAAAATACTGAACACTATCATTTTTGTTTTGTTTTTTGCTTTCTTTAATACATATACACGTACATATATAAAAATACACTTTAATTGAAATGAAGTTTCCCTAAAATTAAACATATCTAATATTATAAATTTATTATATTACATATAAAGCAAGAACACCCTGCAGACTGCGATGGTTAATAAAACAGAAATAAAAATTAAAAGTGTATTCTTTCTGTGCTGCCAGGTCCCAAACGATCTTCGGCACCGTTATTGGGGGTTCCTGCTCTAAATTGCACCACAAGTTGAATCAAAAAGACTGTTTGAGAACGACTAAGACTATTTGACAAGACTGGGTACTACGCTATTTAACAAATAATATATCACGTCCATTGTCGGATCAATAAAGCATGCAGAGTAAAGCCGCTCGGCACAGATTGACCCTGAACTCTGCTGTGCATGCGCACTAATATTTAACGTCCTAGCTCACTTCCGCTGTTTACAGTAGTGCTTGGAGGAAAGGTGTGTAGCGTGTGATCGTCGCATTGACCATGACAGGGAAAGTTGGGCAGAGAATCTGCAAAAATTTTGGCAAGAGCTTGGCGATACCTGCTCAGAGACCTACGCAAAGTGTTCAAAAAGATGCTATAAGATGCAATGTACTCATAGCTGAATGCTTAAGTATCACCTTATAGCTTCATCGTATGTAAGATCCGATGAAGCTAAAGGGTGTTGTTCATTGAGTTTGTAAAAATCATTTGCACCAACTTCAGATAGTTTCCTGATAAATCTGTATTGAAGCTCTTTTAAGTTGGCACTATTCTAAGATTTCATAGTTGTGGTTGCTGTTTAGCCCCGACTCACTCATCAGAATTTAAAATGCCTTTCAGCCGTTACCATTTTCTCTTATACCAAAGTCTATATTGCATTGTTTACTTCGTCCGCTTTTATGCCCCTCGATCAAGTTTGATTTCAGCGTTTGTCAGGAAGGGATTTAAAAACCTGTTTATTCTGAGAGCTTTATTCAGTTTTCAAACAGCTACCATCACCATCATCACTCCTTTCTCATTTTTTCTATTCACTCATCTCCCTTTATCTGTCTCATTCTATATATCTCTTTATTCTACTAGTCGAGAGAGAGAGAAGAGAGAGAGAGAGAAAGAGAGAGAAGGGAAGCTACAGAAAGATGAAAGAGAGACTAAAATGAGGATGATCATAGAGTTTGACGCCATGTAAACTGTATTTTAGAATCTTTCGTTAAATAACCTTCTCCCTCAACTGTTAGTTTTTAATTTTTCCCAAATCTACATACATTTCACCTTCCCATATTTTTCTATTTTCATTTTTAATGGTCGTGTTGGTGGCGGGATATGATGTAGTTTGAGCGGGATTTGGTTGCTGTTTCTCAAAATGTTGTACATAATTTCCCTGTGTCTATATGTTATGTGGGTGTTCGCTTCGTTGTTTCAGAATATATTCTTACAATACACAAGCACACACGCATATACAGACATACAGGTTTCGAGAATAAACAACCGTTTTGAAAAGTATTTTCGGGGAAGCAGAATGTATTTTAAAGCATACAATTTGAAGTGGATGAACTAAAACACTTTGATAGCTGATAATTATTAAAAGAAACGGAATTAATATCATGCAGTATAAAAAGATGTCCGTCATTAGAGTCACTATTGTAATATTTAAGTCGTAAATTAATCACACGTTTCAATCAGTTTAACGTATATGTACGCACTCGTGTGTAAGTATTCATATCTCAATGAATATAAAATTCTAGTCCCATGCAGTTAAGTTAGTATAGAAGCAGTTTGCCACCCACTAAAACAGTAATTTAATCCTTGAGTGCGATCTATTAAAAAGCAATAATAATTGTCTAACAATGTAGAGTTAAGATTTTACGTTTATTTCTTAAACAAGACGACTGTTCAGTTGTATGTAGGACCATTTAAACTACGTTTTATTTATCCTACCTTCTACTACTAACATTTAATGTGTTTTTGTAACTTACTCACGAGGAATTTAAGTAATTGTCCTCTCTAATTATTATTCTCTTTCTCATACGTGCACACATGATATAGTATGAAACAGTTTGGTAATCACATTATTTCCGTTACCTGTATAAATCTTCGAGTAGACAAACTAAGTCTATATTTAATCAGAAGTTCAATAGATATAATCAAGAAATATATCTAAGAAATTCACAGTATCAATATCTAAATTTGAACTTTAAACTTCTAAATTGCAAAGAAAGAAATTAAAATAATATAATACACTTCCGATGAAATCCGTTAGCCTGATGTGCTTTTTTTCACGTTAACTCATAAAACTGGAATGAGTAAGGTATAATTTGATGACAAGCTACTGAATATATGTGAGTACTTCTAAAGTGCTTACGAAGGAAAAGCACAGAGTGGTGCCGAGAATTAGCTGGGTTTTCATGCTATCAAATTCACATGGTGTAAAATATGGGGAGCTAGATTCAATATTAAAGTACTCAGGCTCTGTTCGCTTTTCTAGTGACGCCAATAAAAAAAAAACAACGACTTTTATTGTATTGTTACAAAGCTGCACCACGCTGATTAAGTCCGGTGTCTCAGTGCAACCATTACTGACTATCGTAAGGTTCAGCGTTGGAGCGATACCGAAAATAAGTCAAAGGTTTAATTAGTTCCTTTAAATAAAAATGTCTCTTACCGTTAGAAGTAATTTAATAGCAGGCATAAAAATTAATTATTTAATATATAAATTAACATAATTCCAATGCCAATCCATGCTATACTGGAAACGTGCACGATATGTGTGTGTGTGTGTGTGTAAGTATACATACATACATATGTACGTATGTATATATAATTGTGCGTGTGTGTGTATATATGTGTGTGTGTGTGTGTGTGTGTGTGTGTGTGTGTGTGTGTACATACTTGCTTATATATATACACGCACAAAATTTTCTTATTGAATAATATAAACAAAAATATATTATAAATATAAATAACGTATACATTAAATAATGCCACTGAGTTTAAATACCATGAAAATCACAAAGCGAATTCATACTGGTTAAGGTAGATTTCAAAATACGAGAGTGACCGATGTTTTCCGAAGTACTACCACAGGAAAATAATGTTAAGAAAAGTATTTCATCCCTGTGGTAGGAAAGATATTGTGTTACAATACGTAAATGGAAATAAAACAATTTCACAGTATTTCGATTATTTTAACGCACGAATTTCAATCCAAACTGCAAATCGTTTAAACAATCGAAGATGCAACCTCCAAGTTAGAATTCAAGAAGCTCCAGCGTTTTGTATGTTTGTGTACACATATATATATATATATATATATATATATATATATATATATATATATATATACTCTTTTACTTGTTTCAGTCATTTGACTGCGGTCATGCTGGAGCACCGCCTTTAATCGAGCAAATCGACCCCAGGACTTATTCTTTGTAAGCCTAGTACTTATTCTATCGGTCTGCTTTGCCGAACCGCTAAGTTACGGGGACGTAAACACACCAGCATCGGTTGTCAAGTGATGTTGGGGGGGACAAACACAGACACACAGACGTATACACACACATAAATATATATATATACATATATACGACAGGCTTCTTTCAGTTTCCGTCTACCAAATCCACTCACAAGGCTTTGGTCGGCCCGAGGCTATAGTAGAAGACACTTGCCCAAGGTGCCACGCAGTGGGAATGAACCCGGAACCATGTGGTTGGTAAGCAAGCTACTTACCACACAGCCACTCTTGCGCCTATATATATATATATATATATATATATATATATATATATATATATATACACACACATACATATCTACATACATACATACATACATACATACATACATGCATACATACATACATACATATAGATCTTATAAATTTGTTTATGGGAAGCTTTTTGAATCTGCAAATAAAGCTCCTATTCTATTATGCCGGCCACAGTCTAATGATGCTGACGAGTGAACCAGTTTTTCGGGGTTGCATCGAGAGGTACCGCTATAATGTAGGATAAATATAATAATAATAACAATAATCCTTGAATGGAATTTATAAACATTTAATGTGTCGCTACGTGCATTTCCACAAACCACATGTCTCTTAAGATTCACAGTCCGTATTCCTGGGCTGATTACAGTTCAGTCTGTAGTATCCGTGGGTATCGGGTTGATCATCTTCATAGATTCATTTCTGTAGGCGATATAACATTAATGGATGTACAACAGAGGGATGTTTAGCCCTTTTTACCAGCATGAAAGTTAAGCGATATATATATATATATATATATATATATATATATATATATATATATATTATCCAAATTTAGACCATAAAATAAATTTCGAACGCAGTAAAGCTGTGAGAATAGCAGAGAAAGATTAAGTACATACCCTTATAAAGTGAAAAAAACAAGTTGCCAGAAGGCGACTACGGGAATCGAACCTGTACCTCGCTGACAAGGTTTGAGTTCTCTACCATTAACTTAAACGGTCCTTAACAGCAGTTACTGCCAATTCTAATTCTAAATAATCCTTTCTACTATAGGCACAAGGCCTGAAATTTGGAGGAGGGGACTAGTCGATTACATCGACCCTAGTGTTTCACTGGTACTTACTTCATCAATCCCGAAAAGATGAAAGGCAAAGTCGACCTCGGCGGAGTTTGAACTCAGAACGTAGCAGCAGACGAAATGCTGCTAAGCATTTTGTCCGGCGTGCTGACGATTCTACCAGCTCAGCGCCTTTCTAATGTTAAATAATAGCTTATCAAATGCGACAATATTTTATAAACAAGGACGGCGAGCTGGCAGAAACGTTAGCATGCCGGGCGAAATGCTTAACGGTATTTCTTCTGCCGTTACGTTCTGAGTTCAAATTCCGCCGAGCTCGATTTTTGCCTTTCATCCTTTCGAGGTCGATTAAATAAGTACCAGTTACGCACTTGGGTCGATGTAATCAACTTAATACTTTTGTCTATTCTTTTTTGTCCCCTCTATGTTTAGCCCCCACCCGTGAGCAATAAAGTAATACTCTTTTACTTGTTTCAGTCATTTGACTGTGGCCATGCTGGAGCACCGCCTTTAGTCGAGTAAATCGAATCCGGGACTTATTATTTGTAAGCCTATTCTATCGGTCTCTTTTGCCGAACCGCTAAGTTACGGGGACATAAACACACCAGCATCGGTTCTCAAGCAATGCTAGGGGGACAAACACAGACACACAGACATACACACACACATATATATAAACATATGTACGACGGGCTTCTTTCAGTTTCCGTCTACCAAATCCACTGACAAGGCTTTGGTCAGCCCGAGGCTATAGTAGAAGAGACTGTCCAAGATACCACGCAGTGGGACTGAACCCGAAACCATGTGGTTGGAATTTTACAGACAAGAAAGTTAATTTCGAACGCAGTAGAGCTGTGAGAATAGCAAATATTAGGTCGTTAGTTGGTTGTTTGATTCCCGTGGCCTCCTGCTCGCAACTTTTTTCTGTCTTATAAGAGTAAATACCAAATCTTTCTATGTTGTTCTTACAAATTAACTGCGCTCGAAATTTACTTTCTTATCAGTAAAATACCAAACACATTGGATGCTTCCATAGTTTGTTTATAATACATGTGTGTGTGTGTGTGTGTGTGTGTGTGTGTGTGTGTGTGTGTGTGTGCGCGCGTGTACATGTGTCATAAACAGATGACGGTTCCAAAATTTCTTACCGAACAAATTTTATTGATGGATCGTTTATAGCGATCAAATGTTTGTACTGTGCATTAGCTCACTCCCTACGTCAAATTGATGATTGCTTGTACAAGTGTATGGTGTACCACACGTCAGATGTCGAAGTGATCACAGAGCAACGTGAAATGAAGGTTTTACTCAAGAACACAATGCGCTACACGATACGGATATTGAAACCACAGTCCTATGAGCAACACCCTTAACCATTAGGCCACGTGTCCCCACTTCATGTGTGTATGTGCATATATATCGTGGCAAGGTATGGACGGTTTTCGGAGTACCGAGGAAATTATGTGTAAATGGAGAATTCTACGAGGTATAGTACAATGCAAAATACCGAAAGGAACTTCACCTCTTATATCGCACCTTTCTTCCTCCTTTAACGCCGATGTGATATAATTTCTTGGGAGAGAAATACTTTTGCGGCTGAAGATAGCTTTGTATTGTCAATTATACACTGATATAAAGCTTGAAACACGTGTACCGCAGAATCCTTTGTGTTTTTGTTGTTATTTTTTGGATTTACAATTTATATATATATATTAATAATTTAGATAAGAACCACCAAGATGCAATCCAAACAATGAAGATCAGACACCATCAAGAAAAACGCACTCTACAAAATACTAAATTTAAAAATCTATAAAATCTAAAAGAAAAGTTTATAATCCATAAAATCTATAAAATATTAGATTAACAATTTAATTCAGTTTAGTAAGTTTATAAAAAAGAAAGTGAATTATAGACTACGTGCGTTTCGTGGCCTAATAATTTATCCAAAGTTTCTTTTATTTCCTTTTCTCTTTCTTCTGGCTTTTCTTTCCTTTCTTTCCCCCTCCCTATCTTTCTATACTTCAGACCCTTCTCTCACAATATCTAGTTTGTTCCGATAACGTCATTTAAAATTCCAAGCGTCCATTGTCGTATGTAAATATTTTGTGAATGAGTGTATGTGCTTAAGTAAGTGTGTGTATACAATTATGTGTTGGGGTCTATTGATGTTTTGGAATGCGTATACTTTTGTGTATGTCAATGATAGTTTGTTTATGAGTATTAGTATTTGAACGTTAGCGTATATTCTAGTATAGGTTTGATTCCAAGTCGCTACTGCATGAATATCTACGAGTATATATGTAGAGATATATATGCATGTGTGTGAGTATATCTCAAAATATGTATGCCTGTATGTGCGTATATGTATATAGATATATGTATATAATGTTTTATTTAGATATATATTAATATATAAATGTATATATGTATGTATATATGTATATGTGTAAGTGTTTGTATTTTGATGAGTGTGTATGTATGTGTTTGTACACGTTTGTGTTTTTGTATGAATATAATGTTTATATTTAAACGTCGCATGTTTGAGTGTGAACGCCTGTGTCCATAACAATATAAATACGTTACATTTTGTAGGACTTTCTTTTTCGGTTAATACGTTTATTTGATGAGCTTGTTATCATAAACCTCCTGAAGAGATTGGTGCACTGCTGACCATTATTTATCCTGCCGAACATTTGGGAATGCACTCGTCGAAACGTATGTAGAGGACTTCATGATATAAATGGATTAACAATATCTCGAGCGTTCGTCTCCTTTTTATAGCTCGATATTTTCTACTAAATAAGCCTTGCTATATTGAGATTATTTCTTGGGACACTTAGGCAACTTTTAGCTACATTGTAATTGTTCGCTTGGATTTCTCCTATTAATTATAAACTCGCTCTCTCTCTATATATATATATAATTATATATATAAGATAAGCTTCGCTGATGAAATCAAAATGAAATTCTTATTTGACAGAAAAATTAAAATAACGTTATTCATAGTCGAATGATCCCTTACGTTAAACACATTTACACAAACTTAGCTATTTCTTATTTTGTATACCCATCGAATGCCCAACATATACCAATTTTATTTTGTTTAATCTCAACTCAGGAATAAGCATATCTGTGAAGGTTAGGAAATTACTGTAACCACGTCGTATCAGGTTCGATCGAATCGAGCTGCATGCGTCTTTCTCAATAGATATGGGTCGAGTAATGACTAGTGAGTAAAATTTATTTTTCTGTTCATATGCATAGGTGCAGGCGTGGCTGTGTGTTAAGAAGTTTGTTTCTGAATCACATGGTTGCGAGACCCTTTGGACGGGGATCTTCTACTATAGCCCTGGAGCAACCAAAGTGAGTGGATTTGGGGGACGGAAACTGAAAGAAGCCTGTCGTATGTATATGTGTGCATGTGTTGCTACCGCTTGACAACTGATGTTGGTTTGTTTACGTCTCCGTACCGTAACTTAGCGGTTCTGCGAAAAAAACCGACTAGGGCTTCAAAAAAATAAGTACTGGGGTCGATTTTGTCGACTGAACCGTTCAACAAAGTGCTCCTGCATGGTCGCAGTCCAATGACTTAAGTAAGAATAAAGATTGCTAAATCTAGAAGACGTTGTCCCCATGGCCTTCACAGACTCTCAGATAGTAGAGAGATTGATACTATTATCATTCCGTCTAAACTGTTGGCAGTTGCCATCCCGAGGATAAGACATGAGGAGGAAAGACCGGATATAGTGGTTTGTGCTTGTTCTGAGGTAGTTTAACACAATATGGATGGTGAGATGAGGAGAAGGGAGTCGGTCAGGAGTACATAAATTGTCGTGTCACAAGACCGTTTATATCCGATGATCATAAGCCAATGCATTAGCAGTAGAAAAGGCAGAGAGTGAAAGCGGCAGATCTGTGAGCCAGAGGCTGGAGATTATATGTCAGTGACCGTATGTCAGTTAGTTGAGTCACTTTCTCTGAATACGGTCAAGGATGTTTGGCTGTACGGCGACAGGACTAACCCAAATGTAGAAGCAATATCTTGACCTTATCTGAACTTTGTAAAGTGTCAATATTTGCTGGGAACTGGAATATTTTTTCAGCGCTGAAGAATGGAGCCAGTCTTTGAGACTTGGTTCTAATTATGTCAACGCCTTTAGTATACAGATTATTCTGTCAAATGTAATGATTATTTCTTCATGTCACAGCTTCGAGATTTCGATTTTGTGTTTGCTTATTTCTAAAATGACATTGTTGAATAAGTATGAGAAGGTTTGTACATAAAATGGGTAAGTATTTGGGCCTGGTATGGCCAGTTAAAATGCTATTTCCTCGGTAGTAGTGTGACCTTTAGAACGATCACGATGGTTCTAACTGCGTGCTGCTCATGCTTAAGGGGATTAGGTGCAATAATGCTGTCTTAATATGTGTAATATTTGTTTTTTTTTGGGGGGGGGGGGGGCTGAGACGTTGTTGAAAGAGACAAGATTATCATGTCTCTTTTGGAGAATGCTTTGAAGGCCTCTGTTAATGGAATCAATGCAAGTTTGGTGCGTGGTTTCTGGGTTGCATGTTGATGACACAAAGATAGAGAAGGATAGAAAAGAATAAAGGTTAATAGAGTGAAGTTTGACATGCAGAAACTGGGGAGAAGCTCGAAAAACACATATATTTGTATGTGTACGTCTGTGCGTTCATAGGTCCATGTGGGTGTGATTATGTGTGTGAGTGAATATTTATATAAGTTAGGGGTGAACAAAGCCGGCACACCAGACAAATATATTTTGTGTTATTTAAATTCGATGTTGCCTTTCGTTTCTAACGAAATCGATGCCTAAGTCGATAAAAATCAAATAAAAAAATTTAAAGGCAATGCTACAATCAGGCCAAAAAAAAAAAAGAAAGAGCGCAGGTCATTATTAGTCTATCAATTCTAGTGCCTATTTATATTTACTTGTCTAAAAACAAAAACAAAAACAAAAAACAACCTCTTAGAATAAACAACTTCATTTAGTAGCTGTTTTATAGATAGCTACAGACCAAAGTTCTAGGTTAATGGTTATTCTATACTTACCATAGACCATGTCAACAGCAACAACAACAACAACAACAGTATCTCCAACTTCCATGAAAGAGAGTTCATTCAAGAAAATGTTCCAAGAAATATTTCGTTCTTACAATTACAGTTCTAGTTCTTTTCAGTGAAGGATAAATTACATATGGACAGTAAATATGTAGTTCAAAATGTGTAAATACAGAAAGTGAAATTAGAAAATAATAAGCGTAAGATCTTTTACTCACTTCTAGGTTCACTTTATATATCGACAAAACACTATTTGAAAATAATATTTTGTTCTCAAAAATTGTTACTATATACTATATTTTATATAAGCACAACTAACGAGAAATCCTTCAGAAAGAGGTTGACAGTGATTGATGCCACAGGAAGAAAATATTTACAAACTAAGACACCAAACATATGTGAAATTAATTTTTGGATCTGTTTTAGTGTTGCAACGATTAAGCAACATATCGATGAAACATCATGGAAATAAACAACTGCAGGCCTATGGAAAACACTAAGGTATATATATAACAAGTAATGAAAAAGAATATTGATCGACACTTCTTCAAAAGAAAACAAATGTGTAGAGTTATAACATTTGTGCGAACGACCATAGAATTTCTGTAGCATCTATGAACATCAGATATCTTGTTGCTTAGATGGTTCAATACTGTACACAAATATGAACGCCGAAAACTTTTCAATAAATACTGACATTATTATAAAGGATATATAAGGCGGCGAGCTGGCAGAATCGTTACCACGCCGGGCAAAATGTTTAGCGGCATTTCGTCCGTCTTTATGTTCTGGATTCAAATACCACCGGTGTCGACTTTGCCTTTCACCCTTCGAAAATCGATAGAATAAGTACCGTTGAGCACTGAGTCGATGTAATTGACTTAGCTCATGACCCGATATCATTGGCGTTGTGCCAAAATTTAAAACCCTCATTACATGCGTAATATAGAAACACTTTTAAAATACATATGTCACCTGCATTAACGACAGCCATCTCACATCTAAGAGGATTTCTTAAAAATCGAAAAGTGACAGGTAACCAACGAAATACCGTATACACAAAAGTGGCAATGGCGGCGTTGCTTGTTTTTGTTGTGGTTGAGAAGATTTATGATGAAAAATGTTCTGGTCTTGATCGTCCATTATCTTAATTTATCTACAACTGTAGGTTTCATTATACCGTTTCACTAAGTCCTACTAGATGAGTAATAGTCGTTATATAGAATTTCAGCTTCTATTAAATATTGTGCAACTTATTGGTTGGATGAACAACCATAATGGTAAGCACTTCGATATGCTACCACATGGTTCAGGATTCGATCCCACTATACGGTACTAGTCTCGGCATCACCAGTGCCTTATGAATGGTAATGTAATTGATGGGAACTATACCCACACAAATCGTATACATACATACACTCACACACACATACACAGTTACTATCCTATTATAAATTTGAGTGATGCTTCTCTGTTCGTTACGTTAACTCCTCCTAGAACAATAGTACAAGGACCACGAAACTCAAACCAGAAACTCCTCTAATCCCACGGAATATCTTAAGGGTTCTACATTTTTTAAGGTCCGCTTAAATGGAACCCCACTGACTACACTATTTTTACTGCATTCACCTCGCTCCTACGCTTATTGATTAAACTATGATCAGCATCAGTGCTTAGCACATTTTCAGAAATAAGTTTGGCCATTACATTACACAAGGGTAGAAAGCCGCAAAGCGGCCCGATAGTGGGGCAGAAGGCCTCACAGGTGCCGTCCGCAGGAGCCAGCCTGAATGCCGCCCGAAGGGCGCTTTCAAGGCTAGTATACACGCGCGCGCGCGACACACACAAAAACACACACGCATACAAAAACACGCACACACACACACACACACACACACACACACACACACACACACACACACACACACATATATAGGGAGAATTCACAAAAAAAAACAAAAGACGAAGATAAGTGGTGTAGACAACAAACAGATGTATTAGTTTAACGCTCGGGAAGTGAAAAAGTCTTTAACGTTTCGAGCCAACGCTCTTCCACAAAAAGGAACATAGAAAGAAACAAGGAGAGAAAATAAAAGAATGTGTAGTGGCTAGCGATCTACCATGGCGAATACCGGACAAAGGGGTCACACAGGAGAGCTAGGAAGAGGTGGAGATAATAAAGTAGTAGTAAATCCAAAACGAAGGTGTGCGTGCGTGTGTATAATAGAGTATGTATTTGCGTGTGGAAGAGGGCTGGTGACCTTGACGTGTGCATGTGTGTATGTGTAGGTGTGTGAATGTGGGGTGGGAAGTGGTCAGTGCTAGTGTGTGCGTGGTGGTGTGATGTGATGTGGTGTTGTGTGATGTGGTGGTGTATACATACATATATATATGTGTGTGTGTGTGTGTGTGTGTGTGCGTGTGTGCGTGTGTGCGTGCGTGTGGAACACCACCTTTGGTCGAACAAATCGCTCCCAGTACTTGATTTTTAAAAATCCTAGTACTTATTTTATGGGCCTATTTTGCCGAACTACTAAGTTACAGGGATGTGAACACAATATATATATATATATATATATATATATATATATATATATATATATATATATATATATATATATATATATATACCTGTTGTTAGGAACAAGTACACACACACACACACACACACATACAAATAATTTCGACACAATATTATGTGTGTGTATACATATATATATATATATATATATATATATATATATATATATATATATACATGTGTGTATGTGTTAGTGTGTGTGCGTGTTTGCATGCACACATGTGCACATATATCTATCAATTAATCTATGTAATCGTCTTCCCCTTCTTTCTCTGTATGTGTACACATATACACACATTATATAAACATATACATATACATATATACATACACACACACACACACACACACACATACACACATACATATATATATATATATATATATATATATATATATATATTTACATATATATACATACACGCACTCGCCACGATTATATACAGGTGTATAACCTGACGAATGTCGTGTACAGGATATGAATCAGGTAAAAATCGATCTCCACGAGATTATAATGTCACCCGTGACTCAATAGCAATGTCCAGGAATGACCAATAAATTAATGGTGGCAAATTTTTTAACATACCTTTGTTAGTGGATATCGATTACACTTTGATATCTGTCGTTAATTCCTCTACGGACAGAACAGAAGCTGAAAAAAAAAGAATCGATTTTCACCTGACTCATATCCTGAATACCTCATTTCTTATCCCTGTATATTTGTATATACATGATGCTTTAGTCAGATTCAAGGGATGACATTATACACACGTAAACGTAGGCTTACCTTTTTACGTATTTAGACACACACACACACACACACACACACACACACACACACACATAGATATACACATACACATAGTCTCCTAAGGTTAAATATATACAAATGTACAAGGACATTATAAGTCATACATGTATTTATAGTGTATGTGTATGCGTATCCGTGTGTCTGCATGTATGTGTGTATGTATTTAAGTATGTGTGCGTGTGTATGTGTGTGTTTGTATACAAAGTATTATGTATATGTATACATAAATATGCATATTTGTCATATTTGTGTGTGTGAATATGTTAACCTTTTAAATCCGGTATTAATGAATACATACGAATGCTGAATCACGTAAGCAACCGGAATGCAGAAAAAAATAACTTAAGATACCCGCCACGAATATTCTAGAAAATTTAAACACCAATGCTCAGTCGAACCATTCCCAGAAAATATTGTGAGAAAATTAGGAGCCGCGTATCTAATCTCGCTACTTGCCAAAAAGTAATCTTGCTCAGCGAGAGATAATCGTCAGAAAGCAGCCGATATTAAAATTAATATATCGCCTGATTTCTGAAAATGCATTAATTTTATTGCCGAAAGAGAACTTCAGACCCATTTAGCTTCAAAATGAATATTGAAAAGTTTACAATGATTACACAGTGTAACAAATTTTTATTCATTCATTCATTGATTCATTTATTTATTTATGTCTTTGGTCAGGAAGTGTTGTTCATTGCTTCTATTTAGAAATCAAAGGAAATGGCTACTTTTCTCTCCAGACTTTGCTTTTATGAAGTGGACATCAATGTTTTGAAACTGACCTATTTTCCATCACATTTCAGACAGATTCAGCGCTGAGTTGCTGAAGCAGACATACCGTTATAGCAAATATTCTGCTCAACACCACAGATTTGCTTGTCCGTTGCTTGACCTTAACCATTTGAGCATGTCACTTAGTGGCTGACAATATGTACATCTCTGATCATGAGCGGGAGTAGTCGGGGAGCATCATAGCCATGTGTTGGGTGGGATTCTTTGCGGTTTGAATAAATGTAACAAAAGCAGTTTTGAAGGAAATAGCCATTTTTCATATTTTGTAGGGGTAAGCAAATGGGAAATAACAGTTGCTACCCAAGGACAAAAATCGTGTCACTTAGTGTAATCGTCAGAAATCAGGCAATATTAAAATGATCACATCACCTAATTTCTGGGGGTGTATCAATTTTATTGCCCAAAGAGAATTTCAAACCCATTCAGCCTCAAAATGGAAATTCAAGAAAAGTTTACAATGCACATTCACATTACTGTTTTTGAACTGTTTCTTTTTTACTTGTTTCAGTCATTGGACTGCAGTCATAGTGGGGGCATCGCTTTGAACGGTTTAATCGACCAAGTGATATTTTTTAAAATCCTGACGCTTATGTTATCGGGCTTTTTTTTTTTATCGAACTGTCAAGTTACGTGAACGTAAACAAATCAACACCGGTTTTCAAGCAATTGGGTGGGAATAAACACAAGAAAAAAGGTAAAGACATACGCACATAGATGCATATGCACACACACGCGCGCACATACATGTATACATATGTCAAAACATGATCGCAGCTGGATAACTGAAGCTAGCAAAAAAGATAAAAATAAATATGTACACACACACACACACACACACTATATATATATATATATATATATATATATATATATATATATATATATATATATATATATATATATATATATATATATATATATATATATAGATATAGATAGATAGATAGATAGATAGGCGCGGGGGTGTAGCTTTGTGGTAAAGAAGCTTGCTTTCTAACCACATGGTTCTGAGTTCAGTTCCGCTATGTGGCACCTTGGGCAAGTGTCTTCTACTATAGCTTCAGGCCGACCAAAGCCTTGTGAGTGGATTTTGGTTGACGGAGGCTGAAAGAAGCCCATCGTATGTATATATATGTATATATATGTATATATATATATATATATATATATATATATATATATATATGGGGGGGTGTTTGTGTGTGTGTGTGTGTGTGTGTGTGTGTGTGTGTGTGTGTGTGTGTGTGTGTGTATACGAGAATCTTCTTTCACTTTCCATCTACCAAATCAATTCGCAAGGCTTTGGTCGGCCCTTAGCAATAATAGAAGACACTTGCCTAAGCTTGCACGCTGTAGGACAGAACCCATGACTATATAGTTGGGAAGTGACTTTCTTAGCCACACAGCCACACCTGCACCTATTTACATTTTTTTCTTAATTTTAAAATTCTGAGGGAATATTTTTTTATCATTTTGTCAGGAAAGAAGGAAGTATCCATGATCCTTTACAATGATCTTGAGATTAATGGGATTCTTAAGTCAGAGACCTGTCCAAATGCTTGCAACAGAGCGGATTCCACTATGAGTACACAGGGTACACGGCGATGGTGTCAAATCGGGAGACTGGGTAAATCTACCATTTGTGTAGTTTTCAACCATTTTTTTACCAATGGACCCCTTTGATTCCTATTTAGCTCAGCGGTGGGGAGGACCCTTCGAGTCATTTGATGTCTAAAAACTCCTATTAGAATTTTATGATTAAATATTATTAGGAATAGTATAAGAAAATGTTTAGATATTTTGTGTAATGTAGAAATATAACCAATTTGTTGCACATAAATTTTAACAACAAACTCTTAATCCATATGACCCGTTAAGAGGTCATATGGACCCCGGTTGAGAACCACTGGTGTAGGTCATAGCTAGATTTGAACTAAGAATGCAAAGAAGCAGAAAAATATCACATAGCATCCAGTCTGACATTCTTAATGTTTTGTCAGACCACTTGTTGGATTATCATTATTATTATTGTGTGTGTGTGTGTGTGTGTGCGCGTGTGCGTGCGTGTGTGGACCACGAAAGGATCAAGAGCAAACATTTACCTCGGCGGAATTTGAACTTCGATCGCAGAGATGTAAAACATATACCAGGTGTAGAACTCAAACTACCGAAGAAAACTACCGAGGAGGAAGCCACAGCAGCTGAGGGACCAGTTTAAAGTGGCAGCGGTTGACAACCTACCGCAGTCAGAATTCGTCTATAAGCGAAGGCTATTTCAGTCTTCGCTCACCCATTCAGACAAATCTTGCAAGCTAAGGAGCGAGAGTGCTTGTGACTCTGAGATGCCTACTGATGATACAGAAGGGTTTCCAATATTGCGATAGCTTTATTCACTATCAAGAGAAGAGCTCACATTATCATTAAATAGCTTCTGCAGTTTCTAAAGTGGCAAACCATCTCTGGTGTTTCCTAATATATATATATATATGTGAGAAAGTTGGTATGTGAAAGCACGTGGTTGGATGTATAAAAGATAATAAGAGTGAAAAAACTACAGAAGGCTTGTGTTACATGGTGAAAGTATATATTTAAATTATGTCAGAAAAATGTTAGAAAAATGTTAGAAAAATGTTAGAAAATCTTTTTGGTATATAAACATTGTATTTTGAGAAATAACCGGTTTCGTGTTGTCTTTTCAAATTTCTCTACTTCATTGTGTCGTGTTCGTTCCATACCTCCCCCTATCTAGAACTCTTCTTTCTCAGACTGGAACGAACACGACACAATGAAGTAGAGAAATTTGAAAAGACAACACGAAACCGGTTATTTCTCAAAATACAATGTTTATATACCAAAAAGATTTTATAACATTTTTCTAACATTTTTCTAACATTTTTCTGACATAATTTAAATATATACTTTAACCATGTAACACAAGCCTTCTGTAGTTTTTTCACTCTTATTATCTTTTATATATATATATATATATATATATATATATATATATATATATATATATATATATATATATATATGTTTACTGTTCCGATAAGGTTAGATCAACAGAAAAGTACTCCGTCCAGTGAGAGATAAATATCATTTAATGTACGCAGTATCAAAATAACACCTACTGATAGATTTTTACTGTAAAGATACTTCGTTAGACAGGTCTTAAAAAACGTTATAAAAACCTGTCTGGTCGCGTGTCTTTACAGCAAGCAACTATTAGTAGCTCTTATCTTTATACTGTGCGTGTGTGTATATATATTTACATGTATGCATGTGTGTGTTTTTATGTATGTATCATGTATCTATACATATATGTATGCATGTGTGTATATATATATATATATATATATATATATATATATATATATATATATATATATATATATATATATATATATATATATATATATATATATATATATATGTATATATATCTGTGCGAGCGTGTGTATGAGTGTGCATGCGCGTGCACACACCATCAGTTTTAAGGCCAATTCTCTCATTGGCATAAGGCAATATATCTGAAGGGAAAATTGTTGAGTTGATTGAGTTGAATTTAGTCGACTTGGTTTGATAGAATTTAAATTAGGAGAGAAATGTGAGATCCAGCACGTTACACTTCTGGCACTCCTTAAACATAAACAAGACAAAACACTGCAACAAGAACATTCCTTTTACATGTATTATGTTAATGAAGTTAAACCACTTCCGCGGATACAGTTTCCGAAGTTTCCGTTATAATGATACATTTCAAAAAGTAACGGAAAAGGACCTGGTAGACTTCTTTGATGGTTTAGCATACATGTGTGAATATGGGTCTTATAATCCATTGAGACTTTTCTTGAAGACCTAGCAATTTAGAGTAAGCTCACCCCTCAAAGAGCCACATTAATAAAAGAAATTTTACTCAGTACTTATCTTTGGGGTATATATATTAAGTGAATCGAACCATTGCAAATCTAACTGATTTGACCGGAAACTAACTACTGTGCCCTTTCCTTCCTCGCAAGAATATCAACCCTCTGGAATTCCTTTCCCGCTCATAGCTTTGCTGCAGTTGTTGATTCGCAATATTTTAAGCGGAACATTAACAATATCAGTCTGACTGGTCTCAGAAGGTCTGTGATGGCCTTGAATAATGCCACTTTGTCCTGATCTAGCATTTAATAAAGAAGTTTGTTACCTAATTCCAGTTTCTGGAAAGGCAAAGCACCAGTCGAATAGCACTCTAGTATATTGCAGGTAACTCCTCCCCAAATTAAGGTACCCATTCCTGATAGCTAACTGCAGTCATGTAGAATATAGTGTCCTACTCAGAAACACAACAACACAACCATAACGGATATACTTTCATGAACAGTGAGCTAGTCGTCTAAATTTAAAATCTGAATCCTAGCAGGGTTTGAGGCTAGGATGTTTCACCAGAACTAGAAATTCATATGTACTGAATAGATATTCTCTCAGTTCTCCTACGATCTTGTTCCTGTTGGATTTTTTCCTTTCGGAAACTAATTCGTTATGGTTCGTCTACTGACACCGATTTAATATTTCTTTTTAAAGATATTCACCACATTTATTATAGGTATTGTTAGATTTTTTTTAATGATAACAATACCATATCAAAGACAGTGCCTCAGTATGATAACAGCTTCTGAATAATAGAATATACCATCCAAATAAACCTTCCGTGCCAGGAAGGTTTATTAGACCCCTGCCCAGATGTCTCACTCTGTTGACAATATAGTTTACAAATTTGGACTTTGAATTACCGACAATATGAAACTGAGGCTAACCTAAACTGTTTCTGAATACGATCTAACCAATTCACCTCTTTTAACAATGTCATAGCTAGTAGTCCGTTCGAGTGGACTAGTTATTTGTTATACAAATTGAAATATAATTATTTTGGAAAGACGTTTACATTGGTCTCTAAAACTAGAAGCACACGCATTAACATGCATCTAACATATCCTTCTTTTTCTCACTGACACCGAGAGTGAGATGTTCCCAGACTAGTCTTCCGAAAACGTCGGACTGTCCCAGCCTTGCAGAAATATAGTCACCCACTAACTTCTGATCACCTTCCTTTGTTTTCCCTTTCCACTGATGTTCAAGATGGCCAATAGTCCTTCCAAGTTCAGTAAATGTTTGCATTTTCTAATGTCTAGATTTTTAAAATTTTATTTTTCCACACCAACATTTCTATCTCACTCAGATCAGTTTGACCAAAGAACAAATGTCTGCTATTCGGAAGCCCCATTCTTTCTGGTGGCTATCATATCCATTCTAAACGATCTGAACTCGTTTATCAAGCGTCCTTGCATTCAAAGAGAATCAGGCCATACAAATTCAAGCATACTATACGCAATATTCTTGTGAATGAATGTGTGAGGGAAGTTATTTTATATTAGAACAAAATTATTTACCAGTCCCTGAATGTTCTCTCTAAGTCTGTAAAGATTCCCACGTGGGAAACGTTTTCCTAAAATTTTACAGACTCTGGTGTTGTCTTTCACCGGAAGTGTATAGTCAAACATCCTTTGGAGGAGTGCTTCAGTTTTCCTCGAATCATTATTTAATTTTTTGTAGTTTTTTTTTAATTATTTGTAACGTACTCAATCAACTCATTCATGTTTAAAAGTGAGGTTGAAAAGTATCTGTTGTTATTACTTCTGTAGTTGTTGTAGTTGTGCGAACATACGTCAGCTCCTCGTCAGTTTTCACTTTTGCTTTTGGTCAATTAAGCTTTAGGATGTTGACCACTCCAATTCAACGTCAGCATATTTGAGTCGACGTCATTGTTGTCTTACCATGCTCGTCCTAATGACAAAGATTTCTAAAATAAGCATTAAGTGGGGAACAGATATCAATTGTAACAACTCTACTGCCGGACTGCTACTTATTCTATAGAACTCAGTAGAACTTGAACTCAGAACGAAATAAGGCAAAACGAAAAGCTGAAAAAAATATATATACCTTCCACTCTACTAAATCTACCAGTCGCTATCAATCTCAGTATTTCACTGGTACCTGGTTTACCAACCAAGACGCATTAAAAATGCGCAACATCAATAAATTCATCGGACTTTACGCTTTTACACACAAACACATACACACATAGATAGATAGATAGATAGATAGATAGATAGATAGATAGATAGATAGATAGATAGATAGATAAGTGTATACTCAAACACACAAAAATAATTTGTGTCTTGAAGTAATGGTTTGTAAATTAAAGAATGTTTGGAGTGTCAGGACAATACTTGTAATTTGATTCTTTACATCCTGAGCTCAAATTCCGGTAGGAGCAACTTAGCTTTTCGTCCCCCGAAGTCGATGAAAATAAAGTACCAATCAAGTAGTAGAATTGAATGTAATCGACTTACACCTTCCTCCAAAATTTCAGGCCTTGCGCCTATATTAGAAACCATAATAATCAATAGCTGCGAGCTGGCAGAATCGCAATTATAGATACTCCTCTCTGTACACCTTGTTGCGTATGTTGCCTTGTACAAGCTGAATGCATTCACCCAGGTAAATTTTCTTTTATTTTCTGAGTTTGGAGAAGGAGACAGAGGCCGTGACCTTTCAAGCCCCTCCGAAATTTGTGAGATCAACACTATTACTATTCCATTTGAACTGTTACAGATCATCACCTATAGGAAAGACATGAAAAATTCCAGTGGGATATTCTGGGGATGAAAAATTGAGTATAGTGGTTAGTACGGGGAAAGTGGGATTAGGCTGAGAGGTAGAGAAACGAGTTGGTCGGGGTGCCTTATTTATAGAATCTCAACGAGAAAGCTTCTACGTGGTCGCCTGAATAGGAAATGGCAGTAAAATTTCCCAAAAATCGTACCCTACTACTTTATCATCTATTCTGCGAACTCCTCATATCCTTTGAATTATCTCTCCCCACCCTTTTCTCATTTATACAGTATTTTCATTACTTTACTTACTTATTTAGTGTATTGAAGACACGGCTTTACAATTGTCGAGAGGCAATTGGTTCATTACTTTGTCATAGATATTGATTTAAAATTTTGGCACAAGGCCAGCAATTTCGAGGGAGGGACTAAGTCGATTACATCGACCCCCAGTGCTCAATTGGTACATACTTAATCGGACCCGATAGAATGAAAGGCAAAGTTGACCTCGGTGGAATCTGAACTCAGAACGTAAGACAGACGAAATGCCGCTAAGCGTTTTCCCAGGCGTACTAACGATTCTGCCAATCCGCCGCCTTTACTTTGTTAAAAATATTTACGTCCAATATTGTTGTTCATCAGTGGTTCCCAACCGATTTTTGGCCATGCCCCATCGAATCATTTCTAGAGTCCTGATGCCCCCTTGTGATATTTGATTTTTGTTTTTCAAAATTTGGTTAATGTTTACAATGTTACCCGGAAACAAAATAAAAAAAAATAGTGCAACGGATGTAAAAATAAAAGTGTAGGAAACGAATATAAAAAAAAAATGCGCGGAAAGCAACGGGGGAAGACTTCGGAAAATTCACAAAATCCAAGTTTTTCCCTCGTAATTTTTAAGAAAAAGTTCTTTTTTGAATGAAATTTTATATAAATTCCTTTCAATCGGTACTGATTACGATTATAAAGAGATTTGTGGGAAAATCTTTTCCGAGGGGTGAGGAGAGAACCTCGGAAAGTTCACAAGATCCGAGTTTTTCGCCCATAACTTGGTGACAGTTTATCGTGGATAGCGGGTGAATTTTATTTTTAATAACTCACCAAAATATTACCATACCCTACCAAAATATTACCGTGCTCCACCAAAATATTACTGTGCTCCACCGGTGGGGCATGCACCCCACGTTGGGAATCACGGTTGTTCATGATCAAAATCAACTTGGTCGGCATCCAGTTAATACTGCGCCCTTTTAAAGCCTAGCCAGGCTCATGGACCAGGTTTCCTGATTTCAATGGCGTATGTGATCCACAGCTGGATGGGACGCCAGTCCACCGCAGCGTTACTCATTTTTGCCAGCTGAGTGGACTGGAGCAACGTGAAATGAAGTGTCTTGCTCAAGAACACAACGCATCGCCCGGTCTAGGAATCGAAACCACAATCTTACGATGATGGTGCTGACACCCTAACCACTAAGCCGCGCGCCTCCACATCCAGTTAATACTATTAGTCAAATATAGCTTGTCTTTTAGTGGAAATTTTTAGAACGAGATAATCTTTTCTAGAAACATTTCATTCAGAATACATTTCACTTGTTTATATTCTACACGTTCCTAGTTCATAATACACCTTTTTATCGTGGCTGCTGCAAGGGCCACCTGGCAGCTAGATACAGACGGTTTGATTTGCTGTGAGGTCACAATACACGAGCCGTCGAAATCTGTTTTGTTGTTGTGCGAGGTGTCGGCATGTATGCATTTTCTAGGAATATATTTATTTAATGTTTTGAGATACTTTCATTTCTTGAAGATGAAACTACAGTGACCAATCCTCCTTCTAGATATAACAACTGCTGCTTACTTGCATAATTGTTTTGTCTTGAAGTAATTTTCTTCTGGGTGAATTTAGTCCAAGTATGTACGTATGTATGTATGTATGTATGTATGTATGTATGTATGTATGTATGTATGTATAGATGGCTGGCTGGCTGGCTGGATGGATGGATGGAAGGAACAGATTTAACTTCACTGCTGTCACGTACGTGTGAGGAAGTCTTACACATCCAGGAGATGAATCGTTTTCTCTCCTCGTAATAATACGCATATACTCATGTATACACAGGTAGAGATAGGCAGCTAAGGTCAGTGACTGTGAGAGAGAGAGAGAGGGACAGGAGGAGATAAGAGAGAGAGAAGAAGAGTGTGTGTATGTGTGTATGTGTGAGTGCGTGCGTGCACACGTGTGTGTATGCACGTGTGTGTGTAAGAAAGATACACTAACTATCCACGCAAACATCCAAAATTCTCACACACACTCGCATATTATACATGCAGGAGTGTGCGGATATGTTTGTTTATATATACATACGTACATACACACACATATGTATGTATGTATGTATGTACGTATGTATGTATGTACGTATGTATGTGTGTGTGTGTATGTATATATATATATATATATATATATATATATATATATATATATATATATTCGTCAAAAGTTCATTTATGTTCGATAAGAGAGTAAACTTTGTGCAAACACGAACATTTAGAGAAAGCAATAAATGTGACTGCTTGCGTTACCATGGAGAAAGGAAATTTCACCTGTGATGGTCTCAAGAAGAGTCAGCAGTACGTCTATTTAATTTGTGAAAATATCACAGCATAACTTGTCTTCTAAACAAGAATTCCCAGGAGGTGAGGTAGATGCCAAATTTCGTATGTACACACGATTCTACTAACATTGAGGATTCGGTACCTTTGAAGAAAAATTGTGTTGATTTGTAGTACTGGCAAAACAGCAATGTTTATCTTTCAACAATCTAAAACCAGATCCTTGAGATTTTACTGGAGTTTCTCTGATGTCTTATTAACCACTGACCGCTCAAATTAAACTTGTTTTCTTTCTGATGTATTTCCTTTTCGTTTTTCTTCTTTTTTTTTTGTTTATTTTATTTATTTATTTCGTTTCGTTTGGTTTTAGTTTATCTATCTTTCTTGGTCTTTTGTCAGTTAGTTATTCGTAGAGTTATTGCTGACGGATTTTTTGTTATATATATATATATATATACACATCTCGTTCATTTTGTATTTTTATTATTTGGTTTTTCACCGTTTTAAAAGTAATTTTCTAGTTCATTAGTTTATTCTTTCATTTGTTTCCACAATTTGGTAGCAGCCATGCTGGAGCACTACCATGGTAACAATTCAGTATAACTATTTGATAACAAACAACAACCGCACCTGTGTCCAGTAACCCATTTTCATGATAATTATTTCAAAGATAGTCACAATAACACCACTTGGGCGAGGACTAAATGCCTTGCAACTAAACATTGTAAGACATTTTGTTCCATCGGTTCTGTTAGTCCAACGATTAGTTTTCACTATACACGCGATTACTTTGTTTAGAGGAGAGATACAGTCTTATAATCTTTTCACGAAGTGCAAAGTGGCACGAGCTAGTATTCAACTAGATTATTATTTGGATGAAACTATTTCTTTCGGGTAAATAAGCTGAAGTATTGTACCAACGAAGCCTCAACAGTGGATTTGAACACACAATACATGAGCTTATTCTTTCAGCAATTTTGTCTCATAAAAAGATAATGGGTGAGTAACCATAATCATTACTACATGCCTTGACAACCCTGCACCTCACAAACCTCAGACTCATTTGACTCCAGCTGACAGCACCTGGAACACGCTCTCATCCAAGATTACGAATTCCTCCTCGACTACCGAAATTCCAGTATAACCAGTTTCGGACCATGTTAAAAAAAGAACGAGGAGATATGGTGCACGAGACAACCTTACCCTGTAGTACTCAAATTAATCCAGAAATGACGAGCGGTTGTAATCATTCATTTGCAAGGCAGCGAGGCACTGGCACATCTGTTAATGCAGTTATGGAATCTATGGAACGTCCGTACACTATTCTAATATATTACTTATCTATGTAGATATAAATGGTAATAATCAACATAGAGGGATTTGAATTCTAAATTATACTACACTAGACGTGTTATATCAAAGTAATCAGTCCAGGGTGCTATTTTCTCATTCTTTTCTTTACTCCGTTTAAAGTAAAGTGCCCTCAGAAAAGCATTCTAAATATATATACGGCAATATCTCACAAGAAGAATGAGAGTCAGGGAAGAATAGTGACTTTAATAGAGGTCCTGCTCATCTGCCCCTGGTTCCGTCCTGGTGCCCAGCCCTTTACTGGGGCTCCAAGAACTGTCTGCTTGCTACACTGTAGTGCCTTCTGGATAACCGCATTGATAGGTTAAATCTGACTGAGAGTAGTCGACGAATTTTAATCTCACAGTAAAATACTTTAAGAGTTTCTCACCTAAGGCATGTGAAGAAAGGATTTTTAGTGGCCTGTGTAGAGGAAACTCAATCATTGCTAACCAAGTTTCAACGAACAAAACATCGCTGTGGAATGCGTATCTCAGAGCCTAATGAAACACAGATCGCTCTAGTTCTACCACTGTATCTCCAATATGCTTCCAATCCTATTGGACTGCCTTGCTACTGACCAGGAAGTTGAGGAGAAGAAAGTGAACGCGATCGTCTAAGTTCAGTGCAAGCCAAGGTTTGAAGAACGTTTTCAGTAAGCAATAACCAAGGGGAGATAACTTTAATACTATTAGCGTTAAGTTTTTTTTTGAAATTGCTTCCCAACAACATAGCTCGGGTTTAATCCCGCAGCGTAGCATCTTGAGCAAACGTCTTCTACTATAGCTTCGAGCCGACCAAAGCTTTATGAGTGGATTTGGTAAACGGAAACTGAAAGGCCATCGTATACGTGTGTGCGTGTGTCTTTGTGTCTGTGTTTGTTCCCCATCAACCCATAACAGCGTGTTTTGGTGTGTTTACGTTGCCGTAATTTAGCGGTTCAGCAAAAGAAACCTATAGAATAAGTAGGTTTTAAAGAAGAAGGAAAAGTATTTGGGTTGATTCGGTCGATTAAAATCTTTGAAGAAGGCTCCCCAATATGGTTACTGAAACAAATAAAAAGTAAAAAGATAAGCTGTTTACTAATTCTTGTCGGTTACTAGACAATCTATAGTTTCC
The DNA here is from genome assembly GCF_046866305.1 of Octopus bimaculoides. NCBI lineage: Eukaryota > Metazoa > Mollusca > Cephalopoda > Octopoda > Octopodidae > Octopus > Octopus bimaculoides. Next base: position 9,549,041 of record NC_142930.1, on the reverse strand, counting down.
CCCAACAGATACATATAAAGTATTTATTAGTGTTTGATGTTATATTTACCTCCAGTCACAAAATCTCTCTCTCTAGGATGCTTAAAATCTAAAAAGACTATAAGCAAAAGAGATAATCATAACCCTTTTACTACCGAAATCAAATATATCCACTCCAAATTCCATTAATCTTAACAGCGGAAAACAGTTTAATACACAAAGCCATTTTCTTCTGAGGAATGTCATGTTTGAAACTTATTTCTTATTGAAATATATTAATGTTATTGAGGCAACGTGACTTGGAGAAAATATCAATTCTATTTTTTTTTTTTTTTGCATAGATATTTATCATTATTTGAATAACAATGAAATTTAAAGTAGTTCTATGCTGTCAACTTAATATGACAGTCCCATGAAGGGAATAATACTACTGCTATTTAGCCTTAGGAAGCAGCACCTGCTTCCTGTTAGCCTTGACATATTTCCTGTGTCCTTATGTTTACAAGGGGGAGATAAGCACCTCCACCCAGCTAAGCCAGCATCCAGGGACTAGTTTCTGAGTCATTGCTCGTCTTCAGTCTGGCTTGCTAGTTGGAGATGCCTATCTAGCCCTTGTAAATATATAATTATTCTAGTGAAATACATTCACTTAACTGGGTGGAGGTGCTTATCTCCCCCTTGTAAACATAAGGAGATAGGAAATGTGTCAAGGCTGACAGGAAGCGGTGCTGCTTCCTAGGGCTAAATAGCAGTAGTATTATTCCCTTCATGGGACTGTCACATTAAGTTGACGGCATACAACTACTTTATAGGATCACTACTGCATAAATCTCTCTGAGAGATTTAGAAATGTATCATTTCTATTTTTGAAATCAGTGAATGTATTTCACTAGAATAATTATATGTTTACAAGGGCTAGATAGGCATCTCCAACTTGCTACTCCAGACTGAAGACGAGCAATGACTCAGAAACATGTCTCTGGATGCAGGCTTAGCTGGGTGGAGGTGCTTATCTCCCCCTTGTAAACATAAGGACACAGGAAATATGTCAAAGCTGACATATATATTTATATATATAATAGTAAATAATATGTGTGTGTGTGTACATATACATACACACACACATGCATGTATGGGTATAAGACAAAATAACATGAAATTCGTCGTCAAACGAGTTAAATACGCAAACAACGGGGAAAAAAGGAAAACAGTACAAGTAAACACAGAGAAAGGACCCTTCATCAGTTGTCGGCTTTCTATCTACTCCTCACGTCGAGCATTCAACGACAGTTTGAGTCTACAAGGACAGTTGCTCCCATAAATTCTAAAATAAAATTTAGGATTTATGGAGGGTCAAAGTTGGGAACAAAAACATGACAGTGGAGGCATACAAGGAAACCGAACAAAAACAAGCATGGGGGGTCGTTAGACCAGAACGAGAGGAAAATAGTGAACGCTGTGAGAAACATTATTTTTGAAAAGAGAAAAGACAGAAGAGAGAGACATACATAATTTCATTAAACCCACCTCCCAATCTAAACTGTTTCACGTGATCGTTCGTCCAGAATAAATTATATTAACTGAGAGCATATATAATATTTTGTAGATACCAGTTCAACAAATAAGCACTTAAATCTGGGTAACTAATTTTTAAAATAACGGTGCATAAACGGCTGCATGTGGGGTTTGACCGTAGCGGAGAAATAAGTGAAAAACTATAGTTGAATCGAAAAGTTTTGCGTTAAAATGAGTAAAAAAAATATACAGAATCTAATAGGTTATGTCAAGAAATAGAAATTGCAAATGATTAAAAGGATTATAATAGAAGTCAAAAATTAAAGATTAATTGCTATAGTTGAGATTAAAATATGTAAACAAATAAAAATACACTAATGAAAGGAAAAGTAAAGAAAATAAAACGAAGGAAAGTAGAAAAGAAGACAGAAAGTAAAGAAATAAAGAGAACGTGGAAATAACTATAATATAAATGTGATAAGTGGAGGCGCAATGGCCTAGTGGTTAGGGCAGCGGACTCGTGATCATAGGATCGCGGTTTCGATTCCCAGACCGGGCCTTGTGAGTGTTTATTGAGCGAAAACACCTAAAGCTCCACGAGGCTCCGGCAGGGGATGGTGGCAAACCCTGCTGTACTCTTTCACCACAACTTTCTCTCACTCTTACTTCCTGTATCTGTTGTGCCTGTAATTCAAAGGGTCAGCCTTGTCGCACTGTGTCACGCTGAATATCTCCGAGAACTACGTTAAGGGTACACGTGTCTGTGGAGTGCTCAGCCACTTGCACGTTAATTTCACCAGCAGGCTGTTCCGTTGGTCGGATCAACTGGAACCCTCGACGTCGTAAGTGACGGAGTGCCAACAAACAAAATGTGATAAGGCAGAAGGAATTGGGTGAAGAACGGTACACGTACAGAAATGAACGACAATGAAGCACACACACACTTGTGTACTAAAATGACATGTATACCCTCACATACTTGCACACAAACACATACATACACACACCAGTTTAAATAACCACAAAAGTGAAGAGCTCTTTTGACTTAAATAAAAGAATCCTTCCACTTTGTTAGTGACCAGCTAGAATTCTCTACAGGAAAAAGTCTTAAATAAATCCTATAGAATGCATATACACACGCAATTACATGCATACACACACAATCTACACAAATATATATGCACACAATTGCATACATAAATACATATGCACATAATTATATATATGTATATATATATATATATATATATATATATAACTCTTCGAAACGCTTAGTTTTAGAATGGTGGCAGCTGATGAAGGAAATGTTCTCAATGTGGCCCGTGTGTTTTCTGTACTCTGTTTATCATTTTGTGCACGTTTTTTTTTTACAACGTCCGGTACCCAG